>NC_060270.1:81062979-81362979 GCF_021613505.1 Equus quagga
CTCATTTGTCTCCCAAATCCAATTTATCACCATGTCATGTTGACAATTTCTTCAAATTACCTTTACATTCCTATTTAGCAGCAGCCTCCAAATTGTTCTCCACCCTCTGATATATCCTTTTCCAATCAGTTCTGGAATGGAAGATATTGGATTAATCTTTTCCAAACATAGATGCTGATATGTTATCATGCTACTGAGATTTTTAATTCCCCCCCCCCCCATTACCTGTAATAAATAGTCCCATTCCCTTTCACCTGGCATATACTGGCCTTTACAACTCTTTCCCCTAATGCCTTGTGATTTTCTAATACAATTCCTGTCAAGTTGGATCTTTCCTTTCACCATGAATGTTGTGTACACATTCCCAATAACCAGCTATTCCCCATGCATCAGCTCATCTCTGTCTCCTCCATGAAGCCTTCCTTTCTCTCTGACCAAAGGCAATTATCTTTCTCTCTTCTGAGCCATCATATGCATATTGTCTCTCTATTATAACTCTTATTATTGTGTTGTATATGCATCTCACCATCTCACTTCTGAACACTGCTCTCTTGCTTTGTTTCACAGATTATACCCCTAACTCTGTTTAGCCAGCTCGTGAGTGTGCAGCCTCTGTTACTAGGGATCCCTAAGAAAGAGAATTTAAATTATTTAGTACACCATCCTCTCACCCCAGCCACCACCATCTCATCCTAAGTACTCAGTGGTGACACAGAGCTTTTGTTTTTGTGTAAAAAGAGCAGAGCATATTCATGTGTCTAACTACTGTCCTAGCCAGGAAATCCTTCCCTGTGTATAATAAATGGGGGTCTACAAAACTAAGCCTCAAATAGGTTTCATTTTCTAGAATCTTAATGCTCGTGATTGTATATAGCTAAGAGAGTCTTTGTTCTACTTTGTTCTACCAGGGAAAGTATTTGAAGCTTTCTTGTTTTGTATTTATCGTTGTGTTTTCGGCTTTTACCAGCTCGAAAGGCAAAAAGGGAGAGGCAAGAGGTGGCACAGACATGATAGGCAGTTAGAAATATTTGGTTAATTGAGAGATTTGATATATTATGGTATGTAATTTTGGTGTATTGAATATTCCTATCACCTTTTTCAAAAAAATCCCTTCAGCACATAGGTAGGGGAGTTACATTTTATATGATTTCTCAAATTTGTTGGAATGCTTTCAGAAACAAGGCTACCTTTTATAACGAAGAAAAATACATCGAATGCCAGTCAGGGGTTGAGTTTCCATTTAAGTTACTCTGTTATGGGTCTGATGCCTTGGAGAAGAGATAGTTTAAATCTAAGTATTTGTGATAACAGCCCTTCCTGGTTAGAGATTATCCAATTTGCAGATCATTTTGGTTTCTCTCTCTCTCTTCCTTCTATTTGTCTTGTCCTTGGTCATTTCCCTGAGAAGAAGCTCTTCCATTAGATGAGGAAACAAAAGAGGGGAAATCCTACTTTGGTCGTTAATTCTAAGATGCATATACGTATGCATCAGACTGAACTATCAGACTGGGCTTCTATAATCTATTAATTTTTATAGATCGCATGAGATTTCTATAGGTCACTTTTTGCGTGATTTTGGCTCTGCATTTAGTAATTGAAACATTTTTCTCTGTCATTTTTTCTGTCTTGGAAACTTGACACTACAATTTAGACCATTTATAAATATGTCTGTCCCTGCCGTGTTCCATCTTGCACAGCAGGTGTCTGCTGGTCATCTTCATGGGGATGTCCTGCGGGCATCTCACACTGATGTATCCAAAATGGACTCTGTCAACTCTGCCCCACACATGACAGTCCTGCTTTTCTCTGTGAATGGTGACACCATAAGCTCCCTGAATTGACATGAATATCTTCCTCTTCCTTGTAAACCAAGTCCTATCAGTTAACAAATCCTGTT
This sequence comes from Equus quagga, assembly GCF_021613505.1. NCBI lineage: Eukaryota > Metazoa > Chordata > Mammalia > Perissodactyla > Equidae > Equus > Equus quagga. The sequence continues at coordinate 81,064,877 of NC_060270.1, forward strand.
CCTTCTAACTCCATAATAGTTTTCCTTTTTCTGTTTTTGCTGAGGCATGTTTGCCCTGAGCTACCTTCTGTTACCAATCATCGTCTTTTTGCTGAGGAGGATTCACCCTGAGCTAACATCTGTGGCCAGTCTTCCTCTATTTTGTATGTGAGGCCACTGCAACATGGCTGCTATGAGTGGTGTAGGTCCGTGCCCAGGAACTGAAACCGGGCTACTGAAGCAGAGTTCACAGAACTTAACCACTTGGCCACCAGGGCTGGCTCTGTTTTTTTTTTTTTAGTGTCTCAACCTAGCATGGTGTGGGTCATAAAACAGAAACACAGTAAATGTCGATGGACTGAATACATGAAGAAATCCATCATTATTGCCCAATGTATCACAGATTGACTTTCTTAGAAACGTCTAAGTTACACATGCTGTGCCCCTGCTCACAAACCTCTGGTGACTCCCAACTATCTCTAGAAAAATCTAGACTGCTTAACCTGGCAGGCAAGACCCTTACAATCTAGATACAACCTAATGTGATATGCTTACATCCTATTTCTTTCCCCATAAGCAATCTTGACTTCACATGGTTGAGTGAATGGGACCCCAACCCCAAGATTCCCCCCTCTTTGCTCATGCTGCTGCCTCTGCTGGAACGTTCTAATCAAGGCCACACTTTAGAATGCCAGGATTTTTCCCACTTTTATTTCCTGATACAAATGCTGCTATCCCTTAGGAAACTACCCTAGTTTCATCCAGCTAGGAGTAGAGTTTTTCTTGCCTAAATTTCCATGGTATTTTCTCTCAATTAAATTAATTATAATATATAATATACATATTTGTATATAATATATAAATATATATCATATAATTTTATAACATAAATATAAATATATTATATTTACTTTTATGTCTCTATATAAATGCATGTTATAAAGACATATATAAGAATATGTATATTTTTAAAACATATTTTCATATATAAGAAATATATATTTTTAAGACATGTTCTTATATATATATAATATAAATATATATTCATATATGTATGTTAAAAATTGGGAGAAAATACCATGGAAATCCAGGCAAGAAAAACATTATTTCCAACAAGGTGAAATTTGGGAAATTTACTAAGGATAACATCATTTACATATCACACACACACACACACACACACACACGGAGTCACTCACTCACTCACACACACTAAGTCTTAAGCTATCTATCATGCACAGTGCTAAGAGCTATACAGCCATTTTTCTCATTTAATCTTCACAATGACTCTAACATGTAGGCAACATGTGGTTCGTATTTTATGTGAGAGAAATTCTTGACATAGCATAGTAGAAAACTTGCAGAATTCAAGACTACTCTAAAAAAACCTTGGTTTTTGTTGCCATGTGGTAATAATAAGATATAACTTACAATTCATTGAACCTGCTGGCTTAGAAATTGTTCAGTTTTAATTTTTTTTTTTGAGGAAGATTAGCCCTGAGCTAACATCTGCCACCTATCCTCCTCTTTTTGCTGAGGAAGACTGGCCCTGAGCTAACATCCGTGCCCATCTTCCTCTACTATACAGTTTTAATAATTTAAAAAAAGTTTGAATGATTCACATTATTTCCAACATTCCAAATATTATAAGACCTATTGCTCTCTCATTTACGTAATTCAACTTTGCACAAATACTTGATGCTGCAATTATTCTTTAATTGAATACAATTTGAATGGGTAGAAAAGAATAAGGAGCATATGGTCTAATGTGTTATAGAAACAGTGGACTTGCATCATGTGTGAATTTAGCTTATCCAAGTTCAACCATACAGTCTTAGTGACAAAAAATTTATAGAGAAAATACCAACTTAAGCAGTATATAAAATTCTTTCCACTCTTCCCTTCAATGATAATATATCCTGGACTAAAACTGAGATAGGAAATTTGATTCCACTATCCGCCTCATTGGTCTCCAGCATTTTGCCTCTCTTGGTGAGATTCTTGTGTTGAAAGATAATGCATTTCCGTTTAACATGGCCCCAGAATGGGAATCAACTATTTTATCTGTTGTTCAACTGAAGAAACAGAGACCTGTGCTGAACAGGGAGGCAAAGCTAGCTATGTTGGATTTACACTCAATAATGTGTCAACATGAGAGCTTTTAAATTCATTTTCCAAGTTGCTTTTTGCTAGACTTGCTTTCTTCCTTCTGTACTAATTTTTGAACCTAATTCCTTCATAAGGTGCAATGTCTGTGGCTGCGTATCTGGTTGTCAGAGGACTTGGCCTCTGTGCCTTTTTGAGGAGCTTCCTAAGCGTTATCTCCTCCCAGTTTGAATGGCCTTTTGGAAGACTGGAAGTAAGCTCCTGGCCTACTGTTGTTATCATTAGTGCTGATCACCAGAGATTTCTGACTCTATGTTCCTCCACCTTCTGCCACATGGTACAATCATGCTTCCTTGTTCTCTCTGGAGCTAAGTGGTACCAAGACTTGCCTTCTCCACAAATGCAAGTCTCAACTGCAGGAAAGCTTTCAGAGCAATTGTGGGATTCTCCACGTTTATTCTTTTCCTGCTTTAGCTTTTGTGTATGAATGGATATGGGGTCTCCTTCAGCTTGATTTCCTTGCTAAGAATGATGTAAAGGAAACTTTCATTTATGTCTGGGTCTATAAGACATGTGTTTTCATCCACCTAGTTTGTTGTTTTGAGCCACTGAGATTTGGAGGGTTTTTGTTGCTACAGCGTAACCTCGTTGATGAAATTAGGTTCTGCAGTTGACTGTCTTCCAGTGTTGCAGTTGTGGCCATCTGTGTATCTCCTTTTGTTGAAAAACATCTCAGCATTGTAGTAAAATCCAGGGGGTACAGGTAGTAATTGCAGACCAGGAGTTCTCAACCCTGGCTCATGTTAGAGTCTCAGGTAAGAGTGAAAACTTACCATTCGGGGACAGTACCCCCAAGTTTCTGATGATAAGTAGTTTGCAGTGAGGCCTGAGCATCTGCATTTTAAAAAGCTCCCAGATGATTCTGATATTCTGCCAGAGTTGAGATCCACTGGTCTACATGTGGGCTGTTAGCTCTCAGACTTTCTTCTTCACTGTCTATCCTTGTGATCAAAGTGGCTTTAAGCATGATTCTTAATATTAAGATTAAGCTCAGTTGGGGTGAATTTACCCTTGATGATGTCTGAATTATTTGATAAATCAGTAAAATTTCTCATGGAAAGTCTTACCCTCACCCCAAAATCACCATTGTGAAAAAAAGGTGGTTGGGTTTCTAGGGTTCAGTGGGTATGGAGAGAAAATGTTCCAGCACAGATGGTGGTGTTCACTACTCTTGGTTTGCAATGCTCCCATCAGTTTGTTTCATAATTCTTTTGAGGGACACTGAGGAAAGGCTGATGGTTGTACCTAGTATTCTCTAGATGTTGAGGAAAGGAACAAATCACTAACTCCTTCCTTTGTTTCTACTCAGATTGTGCTGTGTTTTGGGCAGGCATGGGGGAGAGATACAAATGGGTGGTACTAGTGGTAAAGACCCCCATATTTGGTGGCTGGAGACTGAAAGTACTTTAGAAAAACTGCCTGTTTAGATAATTGAGACTCTCCCCATCAATTCACTTCTCAGTTCTAGCATCTCCAGGAGAAGATGAAGTGCAGGAGGGAGCCTTCACAGCATCACTAATGTAACAGGTGTCATGGAACCTTATTGAGAACCAGTCTATCTGGGGATGAAGTATGCACTTGAGAGCTGGTCTTCCGGAGATAGGTTCATTGAGTAACATAAGGCAGAGACACATCATAAAATATTCTTTCTCTCTCCCTCACTCCTCAATTCCCTATTGTTGTCTCTCTCACACACACACAAATTAAGTAGTTTGTTGATTAATGTACTCTGTAAATTTATTTAGGTAAAAATATAAGTATAATTCTAATATAGTGAACTTTAATGAAGCATTTTTTTTCTTTTGGTCAAGAAATACTGTTAGAAGTTATTGTATATATAAATTCCATTCCTTATCAGTATGTCTGGGAAGAAAACACAGCTAATGTCTAGCTGGTTCTGTAATGAATAAACTAGAGAGAAAATGTGGCATGAATCCAAAAGGAGGAGACAGTAGTTATTAAATTTTCTTATTCCAACTTCCTCTCTGATTTCTGTCCTTCATCCTTTGCTGATACAACCAGAGCTATAGAATGGGGTTTTGTTGGAGAGGATGGTTTGATAGTGTTGGTGGATTTCTGAGTTCGGATATTTCAGATAGGGTAGTCACCAACATTATCATTCCTCCTTGATGGTCAGAAAAAGGAGCTGTCGGAATTTCAATGTAAATCATAAATCAGCTTCTCTCTGACATTGAAATGCAGGTAACTCATCATCAAGATTTTTTTTTTTTTAATATCCAGCACATTTTAAATAAACAGGGACCAGGAAAAAAATTGCACTTGTAAAGAACTCGTTGAAATCACCTCAACTAAACATATTTCAGTGGATCATGATATGGCAATAACTTTGGGATTTAGGTTGTTCTTTGTCAAGTTAATTGTTTTAATGAGATTTCCCTGCATTTGAATATGAAGAATGTACTGTAGCTTCCATTTCTCAGTTTCCACAAAAAAATACAAGTGCACTGAGGGACATACTGTGGGCTGAAGACTTTCTTGTGTGTGAGTATTGTTTCCTTGTTAGTGTAAGTTATTGAATCTCTTTCCCTAGAAATATTTGAGGTGACTTAAGTACAACCTTGTTCAATGGCAGAAGACTAATCTTTGGAGGATTGTTTTCATCTAAGACGGTAAATCATCTAAGAGACTCAAATCCGTTTTAATATTTTTACTCTTTGTGAATTACGATGTCAAATGCATGATTTACCAGCACCTCCAAAGAAGTTCTCAAAAAACCTAAAATTCTTCATGTATTTTTTGTTGAGTACAATGACAAAGAGTTATTATTCTTTTGTTTTCCACCATGTTCTCTAGAATCAGATAAGACTTGAGCCCATTTCACCTTTGACCTTGGAACAGCCTATAAAGTTGAATCTCTAGAGATGCCCTTGTAAAACATTTAGATAGCGGATTACCTTCTCCCTTGTGTATATCTGAGATTTGCTATTAGTGGGAATAAAAAATTCATAAACTACTTAGAATTTCATACGGATTCTTCCCAAGCAAATGTGTATGGTAACTTATAACTTGAGCCAAATAACTTTAAATAAATCACATGATATTTTGCTAAAGTTATTCATTCCTCAGGGGAAAAAAAATTAAAGGCCAAGGTAAATAAATAAATACGTGATATTGTGTTGCTAATATGGCAAAAGACTTGGTACCAATCTAATAAAAAGTGGCAGAATATTACAAAAGTAAAGGAAAAGTATGTAGAGAAAAAAAGTGTAAAATAAACATGGTTAACACCTTTCACTTATAGTTTTTAACTTGTACTTTGAGAACAAAGGAATGGACAGCTGAAGGCTCCTCTGTAGAGATGAAAATTTACTCTTAAATTAATTTTGCAGGAAAGACAAACCACTTTATTGGGCTTCAAGGCCAGCTAACTCCTTCGAAGACACTGCTGCTTAATCCGATTACTGGTTCCAAAGAACACATTAAGCTATTTTAAAAAACAACTATTTTCAGCCTCAGGAATTTCTTTTCATATTAGGATTTAATGTTTACTGCCCAAGTAATAAGGGACTCAAACAGAGAAACAGTAAAAAGAATCGTAGATCCTTATACTTAAGCTTTTCTTGTACATGTAGAGATTATTTCTAGCATTATTTAATTTTTATGCCATTTATGTACAGATATATGAAAGTCGTTAGTAAGAGTTCACATGGGTCAGGTTTAAATGGAACACCATGAGGGAAAGAGAAATGGCCCCCAGAGCCACTCTACCATCTTCGTGCATTAACCGAACATCACTTTCCTCATAAATTAATCTCATCAATCCTAAAACACATGCAAACACAAAGCCTGCAAATAGCATCTATTCCTAAAGCACCAATAATTCCTAATCCTTAAATAACTTTTTTATTCTCCCTGGAGAAGTTCACGGACATTATCTTGTTTTCTATGCTCATTCCTCTCTAAGGTACTGAGAGCTGTCAAAATTGCCCACATTGCTAGAGTTGGAATTGAAGAGATATAAGAGATTTACTTAATGAAATAGATGTCAGAAATACAGCCTCACCCAGTCAGCTAAATAGTGATATGCTTTAGGATTTTATTTTAGAGTCACATTCTAGGGAATGAGAGATTTAGATGGTTCATTCAATTATTCCCTCAAAAATGACTTATTGGATTATTTATGGACCCTGCTCGGTGCTGGGAACACGGGTATGATCCCTGCGGTCATTGAGCTGGCAATATAGTAATCAGATATTTACAAAAATCATTACATTATTCATTATGAAATCTCGATTATGAAATGTCTCCAAAAGAGAAAAGTGGACTGCTGTAGGAATGTAATGGGAGAGGGCTAGTCTGGTCTGGGAGGCAGGAAGGCTCCCTGAGGAGGTGATGTTTAAACTGAGATTTGAATAAACCCATCAAAGTGCAGCCAGGTGAAAACAAAGTAGTGTTTTGCAAATCTTTCTTGGTCAACTAATCTCATAGTGATTTTCCTCTTCATCTGACATATTGACCAGTTAGTGTCTCTGCCTTGTTTTTAAAACGTCACGTAAAAGCTTTCCTATTCTTTGTCTTACATTGTTCCTCTTGCCTCTTGTACTAGACTGTAAAGGAATGCCTTTCTGGGTTCTCAGGCTTCAGCCTGCAGTATCCAGACTTTTTGTTTTTGATTGACTATTTGCATATGGTTGCCTGTAGTAATTTCTTTGTGTATTTCAATAGACTCTAGAGTTAACCCATTTTGCTTTTAATCGATAGATTGCAATCTTGCTTTCTTATTTGTTATTATTCTTCAAGTCCACATATTTGTATTCACTTTTATCAAAAGGACCCTAGAAGGCTATAATGGAGAGTGAAAGGAAGACCAGTCATACTAATGATGTAGAAATGAGGACCACCCACCGGTGAACCTAACTGAGTCCCAGCTTAGGGGAACTCTGCCCTTGTTTCAGACTAGAGACTTAACAATAGAATTGTGTGCAATTTAAGGTGATTTTCAGATAGCTGGAATATATTGGGTCACCTTCATAGAGATGATATAGAAATGGAAATTTACAGAACTATTGTTTACCTAGATCTTTAGCTGAGTAAGTTTCAGCCTATAACATCAAATTGTTGTAACTTAATTTAGAAAATCACCCAGCTAAATTAGCTTCACTCCAGAAGGGAATTGGATTTGATATGACTAACATAATCTACTGTGTATAGATTCTTCCTATGTGTTAATAATAGCTTCCCATGCTACTTAAAAAGGAAACTCTCAGAGAAACAGATACGCCACCTTAGGAAATCCAGTCACAGAATCAGCCGTCAGAATTCCGTTAAAGTTGTAGTTTCCTTTAAAAATTGCATGGTACCAATTAGGTTTAGGGTATGAGAGGTGGGTTTTTTAAAAAGAAATTAGATTTTTCAAATTTAAATTGCTATAGAAATTTCTTCGAGTTGTATATGAAGGATGTTAATGTAAAAGCAGGGCAAAAGTGAGGGCATTTTGCTCCTAGGAGGCAGCAGAAAAGAGGAATGTACAAACTACATGTTTTCTTGCACATAAAAAACATTAAGATTCTTACGCTCAGGCAGTAGGAATTTAATAAATTAGGCATAGAAGATTAAATTTACCCTAAATTCTTTAAATATGTAAGGAAGCCAGCCACATGAATCCTGAACTAAACCTTTGATCTCAAAGGGACTTGGCAAAGCAGACATGACTGGTTTTTAGCTTCATGTCAGCAAAATAAATTATCTAGCATCATACAATGCCAGTTTGGCCCAGAGTGAGAACGGATCTTATACTGGCTGAAATGGAAAATGTGGTGGCGTGTTTTGCAAATCTGGGAGAGATCACCTGGCTGTTTACACCTGGAAGTGTTACAAGTTTGCCTATTGGTCTGGCCCACAGCAGCCCTACCTCTCTGTTATCTGATAAAGTGTTCTGCGGTTAGCGTACCATGAAAATTTTACAAGGATTATGCAGTGGCCATTTGAGGTATGTGTCCATCCAACATCCATTGCCCCTTCCTCTGGTGACAGTAGCTCAAATTCCCTCTGCCTTCCTCAGATTGTGTTCAGGAAGGGCTTCTCTCCTGGTTCCAGAAGGGAGCACGTGACTTGGCCTGGCCAATTAGTGTCATTCAGTTCTTATGTTGATTCATTTAGTTATTTCCGGGTCTTGGGCTGGTGTTAACAGAAAGACACATGTTTTGTCAATCAAAAATTGATTCTGAGAGGACGTAGGGTGGTAGCTGCTGGCAGCCATCTTGTTCCCATGTGCAGCCAACATGGAGGAGAGCAGAGCTGAGACGTGGAGAGAGACTGGGTCCTGATGGTGCTCTATGAGTCCAGAATCCTGCTGTGGCCTTTTTTTAGACTTTTAAATGTATGAGGCAATGCAATTTATTTATTTAGCCTTGGCTAGTTTATTATTATTATTAATTGTTATTGATAATATTTTTTTGAAACTTATAGCAGAATTCCGACAAATACAGCTTCATTGGTCTGACTAACACATTTCATTTTCTTGGTTGTTATGTTGCAAAGAACCTCCTGAGTTTTGTGTTTTGCATTTGGATTTAAGCACTCTTGATATGAATTAATGAATTAATGTGGTCATGTACATTTTGGTACTTTACACGATACCATATATCATCACTTTGTGGGTAAACTGTGAAAAATTTGAGCCGAATAATAGTCCAAGGCCTAAGGGACTCTTGACTAATTAAAAGACTATACTTGAATTGTGAGGATTAAAGTTGCATTGTTAACCAGATACTAGTTGCTAACAGTGTGCCTTGGGGCTATTAGTAGCTTAAATCTGGTCAGTATTTTTCTTAGCATCTTGAAGTTAGCCATTAATGGAGATATTTATTAGTTGGACACCAAGCTGAAAGTTAGCATTAATATTTTGCTTATCTAAATCAGGATATGCAAAAGTCTCCAATAACTATTTGTATGTAACAAGATGACTTTAATAGTTATGATTTTTTATAATGGTGCACACTGGTAAGACTTGTCAAATCAGTTTTTCCTATTAATTATAGACTTTTTAATACATTTACCTAAACAAATTAATATTTCCATCTTAATTAATCGACTTTGTGGAAACAAGTTCAGCTGTAGAAGTAATAAAGGAGGAGAAGGGAAGAAAGATATTTTGGAATTTATCAAAATGCAAATACTGGAAACAATGTTTTTTTTTTAACTAAAAGCAAAAATAGCTTTAAGGATTTCTATAAGTAAAGACCTATAGTTGTGTCCTTCAAATAAAGTGCAGACTACTTGAGCTGGGATGAAGGAGATGTGTGGTTTATCAGCTGCACTGTGAAAATAATTTAGTGGTTTTAGTTGATCGCAAGCACAATGTAATTTCACAACCTGGTATACTGGACAAAATGGTTCATTTGGAAGCATCGATTCAGATGGAGACTGGTTTCATCCAGATACAAAACCCCAAACTTGGGAGGAAATTGTCACCTTTCATTCTGAGAAAATGAGGCCACATCTGAAGAATTGGGCTGTTTTTGGCATTGTGCGTGAGAGATATTGACAAAGGATAGGGCTCACAGGAAAGAGAGAAGAGGGTGAGAGGACCTGTCAGGATTCTGAGGGAATTGGGGGTGTTGGCCTTAGAGGAATGAAGATTTGGTGAATGTAACTGTCTTTAAATACTTGAATGATATTTATGTGGGAGAATGAGTAAATTTTTTCCAAATGGCATTAGAGAGCAAAACTGGCCTTAATTTTTTGGAGGAAGGTTTCGGCTTACTACAAGACCAACCAGTCTGAGAGTCAGAACTGCCCCAAAGTGGGCTGAATTTCCTCAGAGAGGGTTTCAGATAGACAAGCCACAGAGAGTGTGGTAATGCTGGTAGAGGTGGTGGTGCCAGGGAGGGACAGTGCACCTGACTTTGAGGATTCCTTCCAACCTGGAATTCTGGCAGATTCTTTCAGAAGTAGAATTGGTTTCAAGTGGCAGAGTCACAAGGAAACCTCAGAGGTTAGATACTAACTAGGGGTCGTTAGCACATCCTAGAGCTAGGAACTACTTGGATGTAATACGGTTTCAACTAATTTGCTTCAGTCATTTTGACTTTCTGAATAACTTCCTGCTTCCTTGTCTGACAGTGTGGCTTTCTTCCCAGACTTCCACTTGTGGTTGCTTAGGGAAGTCGAAGGTGAAACAGGTAAGCTGTTGCTCTCTCCTCTTGAACAGCAGCTTAGCCTCCTTCCACTCCAATTTATAACATTTCTTGAAGTGAATTACTGAAACTGTACTCTGATGTCCTACCTCATTTTGTCATAGAACTTTTTATTCTCTGAATTTACTGTTTCACTTTGCCCCTAAACACAACTTTTGCAGAAACCTACTACTGTCCACATTTTCTTAAAATTACCTGGTTGTCAAAACACTCATTTCATGAACTTTTTCAAATAACACATTTTATTTGGTCAGAGGAATCGTCTTGAGTTTCCTTGTTGAGTTTTCAGCAGGATGGGCTGAATTTCAAGGTACTTAAAGCCATTATTCCTCCTCAGCCAAATGTTTTTCAGCCTGAAATCTCGATTAGAAATAGAATACATTGCTAACGGGAGGCGGGTGTTCTTGCCTCTACCAATTCTACCATAAATAGATTACAAAAATAGTCAGGGGTGTTTCTGTGTTTATTTGGTTAAAATAATTCTGATGTTTATACAGAACTAGAGTTGAGAATTGGTGAGAAAAAGAAACTCTGGAGGAGGACATCAGAGACAAGAATCAGATACTAAGTTTAGGGAGATAACCAGGATATCAGACTGGGGGAAGACATACTTAATTCAGAATTAAAAGCTCTCAGATTCAGAACTGAGAGCTGAAACACTAACCGTTTTGACTTAGTGAGTTCTGGGTGGGTTGTTTGTGGTTGAAGTGATATTGCAGTGGATGTATGACGCATCTCTCACATACTCATTTGAGGACATTCAGTGGATTGGGGCTTGAACTGGAATGGTCTCTAAGTCTCTTCTAAATATAAAGTTTCCATGGTCTGTCCATCATTGTTGGTAACAATGGGATAGCTTTATAATGGATAATTTCAATGTCATTTCTGAGAATTGCTTTTCAAAGAAAAGCTTTAACACACGGTACTTAAGGTTAGGCCTTGCCTGTCCAACAAGTTTCCTATCTTGAATCTCTTTATATAGAGAAATTTTTTAGCTGGCACTGTCACTTATGGTCATACAAATAGAATAATGGAGGATGAAATGTGGGCTTGCAGGTGGAAAATAAAACACAACAACAGTGACATGTTTGAAAATGTGAGAGCAGGAAAGTTCTTTGGTCAAAATTAAGATTTCTGCTTCTGGTGGAAAGCTATCATATTAACTTGTAGGTATGATTGGTATTTAGGAATATATATTTTAATGTAAATGGTAAAATTAAGAGGGAATACCCAGAATGAATCATTCCTGGCAGAACTTGGAGCTCTTTTCTATGGAGGTCTTCAAACATATGCGTGTTCAACTTGCAACAAGGAAGCAGTTATTATTATGGGTTTATTGCTTCTTTAGTTTTATGTTTAGGGAAGGTAAACGATGATGGAGGAAGGGAGTCAACATAAGCTGTTCATAAATGGTGGAATGTGGAGAGCTCCATCTTCTAGAGTAATGGAGGAGAATAGAAGCCTCATACAACTTCCAATCACTTACAATATCACCAAGAAACTTGGCAACTAAAGAAAATGAATATGAGAACTTAAAAAGATTTCTTAAGTTTTGCAATGGTTTTATCTGTGGTAAGCAGAATAATGGCCTCCCAAAGATACTCGTGTCCAATCCTTGGGAGCTGACAGTGTGTTATGTTACATAGCAAAGCAGGATTAAGGTTGTACCTAGAACTAAGGTTGCTAACCAGCTGAACTTGAGATGGGGAGATTATCCTAGATTTTCTGGATGGGCCCAATGTAATCACCAGGGTCCTTGTGAATGAAAGAGAGAGAGGTAGGAGAGTAGGTGTCAGAGTGAGGCAGCATGAGAAAGACTAGACTGGCCATTCCTGGCTTTGAAGATGGAAGAGGACCATAAGGCAAGGAATGCAGATAGCCTCTAGAAGTTGCAAAAGGCAAGGACATGGATCCTTCTCTAGAGGCTTCCATAATAGCCTCTGCATAGCCCTGCCAACACCTTGATTTTAGTCTAGAGAGACCCATTTCAGACTTCTGACCTCCAGAATTGTAACAAATTTGAAAGGTTTTTTTCTTTTCTTTTTTCTTTTTGATGAGGAAGATTAGCCCTGAGCTAACATCTGTTGCCCATCTTCCTCTTTTTGCTTGAGGAAGATTGTCACTGAGCTAACATCTGTGCCAATCTTCCTCTATTTTATATGTGGGACACCTCCACAGCGTGGCTTGATGAGTGGTATGTAGGTCTGTACCTGGGATCCAAACCCCCCAACCCTGGGCCGCTGAAGCAGAGGATGTGAACTAACCACTACGTCACCAGGATGGCCCCAAAATTTGTGTTGTTTGAAGCCACCAAGTTTGTGGTAATTTGTTACAGCAGCGATAGGAAATGAATAAATTATCTATATTATCAAAGTCTGTTATATTTCTTTACAGTATATGACAATGAAAATCCTAAGAGTTGCAGAAGTCCTTGCCTTTGGAAGCAGCAGAGCTGTGGAGAGGTGGGATGGCTGCACCCAACTCCACAGTCAGTCTCGAGTGAAAAGGAGGGGAGCACCTCTGGAGTAGGGTATGTCATGTCAGCCACTGAAGACAAAGACAATAGAGTCTCTGAGGACAGTTGAAAAGAAGAAAGGGAGGCCATGGGAGTTGGCCTGGGCTGGAGAAGCTACTCTAAGACTTTGTTGTAGAAACTCTCACAGAACATTTGAGGAAAAATTGCCAGTAAAATGATGTTAAAGCACCACAAAAAATACTATATATTTTTGCTGAGAAATGTAACTTAATAAAGATAAGTGATTTTTACTTTCCTTATGGAAATAACGAATTTGTGGGAATTTTTTTGCCAGTTGTAGAATGTACCTACAGTTTGAACACAAAAGTTAATACTTCAATTTTGATTATAAAATATTTATTTTGAAATCCGTGCTTTTCATTTGTTGTTTGTTTCAACAGAGGATCAAAGTAGAGGTTCTAATAGAATGGTAAATGGAGATTACATTACTCTTTCTGAATATTGTATTCCGGAGATGGAGGCAATATGTTAAAATATTGCTTTTGGGGGGTAATAATTATGTAATTAAAACTGTAAGGGGGCTGGCCTGATAGTGCAGTGGTTGGGTTCGCCAGTTCGGATCCTGAGTGCAGACCTACACACCACTTGTCAAGCCATACTGTGGCAGGTGTCCCACATTTAACGTAGAGGAAGATGGGCACCGATGTTAGCAGGGCCAGTCTTCTGCAGCAAAAAAAAAAAAAAAAAAAAAAAGAGGAGGATTGGTGGTAGCTGTTAGCTCAGGGCTAATCTTACTCAAAAAAAAAAAAAAAAAACCTGTGTAACAGGGGTGAATTTGTCAATAGTATTTACCAGCCTACTCTCTGTGGAAGACTTTGGATTGGCCCGTTTGGTGCTGTGTGCTCTCTAATATCCTTTGCATCCCACCTTTCTATTATTTTGCAGATCAGAGTAACTAGTAACTAGGAGGGAAGAACAGGAGAAGAAAAGATAGGCAATTTGTGTTGGACAGGCTCATGATTTGCTCAGGATAAGTAGAAGAAAATAAAGGCAACAGAAGAGGAAAATTAACAGGAAAGAGCAGAGTCCGTGCCAACCCTGAGTCACGGAAGTTTTGATTGGGAGAGTTGTGAGTAAAATGTGGTGAAAAGTTTTAAGGGTATCCCTGAGTGAGAGAGTTAGTGAACGGAAAGAGGAAATGATATTTGTGTGTTTCGAATTGGATCTCCATGAATATTTTTTGGGAGGTAGAAGTAAATAATTCCTTTTGATTATTAGACTTTATGTATATGTGTGTGTTAACGTGCTAAAATGACGACACCAGACTCCATGAAGCTCTGCTATTCTTTTGGGTTACAACGATATATATCACTATGTTATCATTTGGTAGAAAATGTTGCTAGTCATAGCGGGTAAACCCAACTCTTCGTCCATTCTACAGTTGCACCCTCGCAACTGCATGTAGCCGGGAAAGAAATCACAACTTTGTTCCCGGACCTTCTCACTTAAAATTCCATGCCACAAAATTCCCAAAGGAACTCACTAGTACCTAGAGATTCTATCATATCTTCTTAGGTGAATTCACTTTCTCATGCCCGTGACAATTGTTTCATATCTTCTTTTCTTAAATCTTCTACAGACTCAATTCTCTTTTCACTAAGAAAGGAATCAGAAGAGGATTGCTTCATCTTCAGCCAGCGTGCATCGATGCTAGGCCTTGCTGCCTTTCGCAGTGGGCTAATTGTCCCTACTTCTGTCCAGGGCCATCCCAGCTGTGTGCACCAGAATCTGCCCCCTTTTTGACTTCTCAGGGTATCACTTTACTAACTATTCCCTTCCTTTGCATTACTAACTTTTTCTCTTTCTACTTGAGCATTCCCATCCTCATGCAAATATTCTATAACATCTCCCATCTCAAAACAAAACAAAATTAGCTCTCCAGCTATCATCCTATTTCTCCTCTTCTCTATGTAGCAAACCTCCTTAGAAGGGTTGTCCATACTTGCCAGCTCTGCTTCCTCACTACCCATTAACACTTTCACCCATTCCAATCAGATGTTTTTTCACACTGCTCTATGGAAATGGCCCTTGCGAAGGTCGTCTTCCAAAATCCTATTGTCAGTTCCCTGTCCTCATATTGTCTGACCTTTCATGTAACACAGTTAATATGCCTTCCTTTTGATACAACTCCCTGACTTGGTTTTCAGGACATCCTCTGTATAGACACTATTCTAGGCACTGGAGCTACAAACAAACAAGACATAAATCCCTGCTCTCATGGAGTTTATGTGGAGTCAGACAGATAATAAACAAATATAAGTAAGTACATATGTGGTGATAAATGCTGCCATACAAAGAGAGTATGGGGATGGAAAGGAGTGCCGAGGGGTTACAGTTTTAAACAGGAGGATTAGGGACAGTCTCACTAAGAAGATGGCATTTGGGCAAAGATCTGCAGGAGGTGAAGGAGCAGCCGGGAGGAAGTGCTCTAGGTAGAGAGGACAAGCGCAGAGTCCTCCCTTCCCAACATGGCTTCCCTTCAATGTCCTGCTCTCCTGAAGTTCACCAATGGCCTTTTCACTGCCAATGGCATTTCAGAGGTCCTTTCTCTGTTCCTTTCTCCTTGAAATCTCTGTTGTATTTGGCTCTATTAGTCTTGCTTCAATCATTTTTTTTTTACTATCCAGTTGAGATAATCTTCTTTTCTTTTTGCTTCTGATTTTTATTTGTCTTTTATTTCACTGGAATATATCTTTAAAAAAACTTATTGTAGTAAGAACTCTTAACAAGAGATCTACTCTCTTAACAGATTTTTAAGTATAAATACAGGCTTGTTAACTATAGGCATAAAGCTATACAGCAGATCTCTAGAAATTATTCATCTTGCACAGTTGAAACTTTATTTCTGTGGTTGCCAGGAGCTGGGGTGGGGGGGGGGGGAATGGGGAGTTACTAATCATAGACATTTTTTAATGGTTTATTTTCTTCCCACCTGTTAGACTTGTGAATTTCTTTCACTTTTTCTCTATAGTTCTTTTTATATCTTCTTAACTCGAAGTCCCTAGTAGAGTATATCACATGTGGTTCGTGCTCAATACATGATTTTTGAATAAATTCGTTAGAGGTCTTTTTCACTTCTCTAGATTCAGCTTTCACTTCTCTGTGCATACATTTTCAGTCTTCTCCTGACCTGACTTCTTTTCCTGAGCAAATGCTCTAATTTTCCAAGACCATATTGGGCTTTTTTGCTTGATTAATCAGCTGCTATGTCATTATCTTCCCAGTGCTTAAAATTGAACTCATGTGCCTCACCAAAATCTCCTTCTCCTGGCTACCTTCTTTCTCTCAGTGGCCTCAAGGATCTTGCTTTCTAGACCTGAAACCTCAGAGTTGGCTTTAAGTTTTCTTTCTCCTCTCAAACCAACTTTATATTAATTCTACAAACCACATTTTTTTAGTCACTTTCCTTATTTCATTTCTGCTACTATAGTTTAGCTCCTTTATATCTTTTTGTCTTTTTAAAATTTTTTTCCAATTTTATTTATTTTTTAATTGCAGTAACATTGGGTTATAACATTATATAGCTTTTGGATATACAGCATAATATATTTTGAATTCTGTGTAGATTACATCATGTTCACCCCCAAAAACTAATTGTAGTCCATCCCCTCACATGTGACCCTAATCACCCCTTTTGCCTTCCCCTCTCCCCGCTTCCTCCATGGTAACCACCAATCCAATCCCCGTTGCTATGTGTTTGTCATTGTTTTTATCTTCTACTCATGAGTGAGATCATATGCTATTTGGCTTTGTCCCTCTGACTTATTTCACTCAGCATAATACCCTCAAGGTCCATCCATGTTGTCACAAATGGCCGGATTTCGTCATTTCTTCTGGCTGAGTAGTAGTCTATCGTGTAGATATACCACATCTTCTTTATCCATTTGTCCCTTGATGGGCACCTAGGTTGCTTCCAAGTCTTGACTATTGTGTATAATGCTGCAGTGAACATAGGGGTGCAAGTATCTTTATGCCTTTGTGTTTTCAAGTTCTTTGGATAAATACAAGCAGTGGGATAGCTGGATCATATGGTAGTTCTATTCTTAATTTTCTGAGGATACTCCATACTTCTTTCCATAGTGGCTGCACCAGTTTGTACTTCCACCAGCAGTGAACAAGCGTTCCCTTCTCTCCACACCCTCTCCAACATTTGTTGTTTCCTGTCTTGTTAATTATAGCCATTCTGACCAGAGTGAGGTGATACCTCATTGTAGTTTTGATATGCATTTCCCTGATAGCTAATGATGTTGAGCATCTTTTCATATGCCTGTTGGCCATCTGTATATCTTCTTTGGAGAAATCTCTGTTCAGATCTTTTGCCCATTTTTTAATTGGGTTGTTGGTTTTTTTGTTGTTGAGCTGTATGAGTTCTTTGTATATTTAGGATATTAACCCCTTATCTGATATAGGGTTTGCACATATCTTCTCCCAATTGTTGGGTTATCTTTTTATTTTGTTGATAGTTTCCTTTGCTGTGCAGAAGATTTTTAGTTTGATGTAGTCCCATTTATTCATTTTTTCTTTTGTTTCCCTTGCCCAGTCAGACATGGGACTTGAAAATATGTTGCTAAGACCAATGTCAAAGAGTGTACTGCCAATGTGTTCTTCTAGAAGTTTCATGGTTTCGGGTCTTACATTCAAGTCTTTAATCCATTTTGAGCTGATTTTTTGCATGGTGGAAGAGAATAGTCTCCTTTCGTTCTTTTGCATGTGGCTGTCCTGTTTTCCCCACACCATTTGTTGAAGAGACTCTCCTTTCTCCATCGTATGCTCTTGGCTCCCTTGTCCACTATTAGCTGTCCATAAATGTGTGGGTTTATTTCTGGGCTCTTGATTCTGTTCCCTTGATCTCTATGTCTGTTTTTGTGCCAGTATCATGCTGTTTTGGTTACTATGGCTTTGGAGTATATTTTGAAATCACGGAGTGTGATACCTCCAGCTTTGTGCTTTTTTCTCAGGAATCCTTTGGCTATTCAGGGTCTTTTGTTGTTCCATATAAATTTTAGGATTCTTTGTTCTATTTCTGTGAAAAGTGTTGTTGGAACTTTGATAGGGATTGCGTTGAATCTATAGATTGCTTTAGGAAGTATGGACATTTTAACGATGTTAATTCTTCCAATCCAAGCACACGTAATATTTCCATTTCTTTGTGTCTTCTTCAATTTCTTTCAACGTTTTATAGTTTTTGGTGTACAGATCTTTCACCTCTTTGGTTAAGTTTATTCCTAGCTATTTTATTCTTTTTGTTGCAGTTGTAAATGGGATTGTATTCTTAATTTCTCTTTCTGCAACTTCGTTATTAGTGTATGGAAACACAACCAATTTTTGTACGTTGATTTTGTATCCCGCATCTTGACTATTGCTTTATTGTTTCTAAAAGTGTTTTAGTGGATTCTTTAGGGTATTCTAGATATAAAATCATGTCGTCTGCAAAGATTGACAGTTTCACTTCTTCTTTTCCAATGTGGATCCCTTTTATTTCTTTTCCTTGCCTGATTGCTCTGGCTAGGACTTCCAATACTGTGTTAAATAAGAGTGGTGACAGTGGGCATCCTTGTCTGGTTCCTGTTCTTAGAGGGATAGCTTTCAGTTTTTCTCTGTTGAGAATGATATTTGCTGTGGGTTTGTCATATATGGGCTTTATTATGTTGAGTTATTTTCCTTCTATATCCATTTTCTTTAGAGTTTTTATCATAAATGGATGCTGCATCTTGTCAAATGCTTTCTCTGCATCTATTGAGATGATCATGTGATTTTTATTCTTCATTTTCTTAATGTGGTGTATCATGTTGACAGATTTGCAGATGTTGAACCATCCCTGCATCCCTGGAATGAAACCCACTTGATCATGATGTGTGATCTTTTTAATGTATTGTTGTATTCAATTTGCTAGTATTTTGTTGAGGATTTTTGCATCGATGTTCATCAGTGATATTGGCCTGTAATTTTCTTTTTTTTATGTTGTCCTTGTCTAGTTTTGGTATCAGGATAGCGTTGGCTTCATGGAATGAGTTAGGAAGCCTCCCCTCCTCTTCAATTTTTTGGAAGAGTTTGAGAAGGATAGGTATTAAGTCTTCTTTGAATGCTTGGTAGAATTCACCAGCGATGCCGTCTGGTCCTGGACTTTTATTTTTTGGGAAGTTTTTGATTACTGTTTTGATCTCCTTACTGGTGCTGGGTCTATTCAAATTTTCTACTTCTTCTTGGTCCACTTTTGGAAGGTTGTATGTTTCTAAGAATTTATCCATTTCTTCTAGATTATCCAATTTGTTGGCATATAGCTTTTCATAGCATTCTCTTATTATCTTTTGTATTTCTGAGGTGTCCATTGTAATCTCTCCTCTTTTATTTCTGATTTTATTTATTTGAGCCTTCTCCCTTTTTTTCTTGATGAATCTAGCTAAGGGTTTGTCAATTTTGTTTATCTTTTCAAAGAACCAGCTCTTGGTTTCATTAATTTTTTCTATTGTATTTTTAGTCTGTAGTTCGTTTATTTCTGCTCTGATTTTTATTATTTCCTTCCTTCTGCTGATTTCGGGCTTTGTTTGTTGTTCTTTTTCCAGTACATTTAGATGTGCTTTTAGATTGTCTCTTTGGGATTTTTCTTCTTTGTTGAGGTAGACCTGAATTGCTATGAACTTCCCTCTTAGAACCGCTTTTGCTGTATCCCACAGATTTTGGCATGTCATGTTTTCATTTTCATTTGTCTCCAGGTATTTTTTTATTTCTCTTTTGATTTCTTCATTGACCCAATTGTTGTTCAGCAGCGTTTTGTTTAATCTCCACATTTTTGCACCTTTTCTGGTTTTCTTCCTGTAGCTGATTTCTAGTTTCATTCCCTTGTGGTCAGAAAATAAGCATGGTATTATTTCAATCTTCTTAAATTTATTGAGACTTATTTTGTGGCCTAATATGTGATCAATCCTGGAGAATGTTCCATGGGCATTTGAAAAGAATGTGTCTTCTGTGGTTTTTGGATGGAATGTTCTGTATATATCTACTAAGTCCATCTGTTCTAATGTATCCTTTAAGACCAGTGTTTGCTTATTGATCTTATGTTTGGATGATCTATCCATTGGTGTCAGTGGAGTGTTAAAATCCCCTACTATTATTGTGTTACTGTCTATTTCTCCTTTTATGTCTGTTAATAATTGCTTTATATATTTAGGTGCTCCTATGTTGGGTGCGTAGATATTTACAAGTGTTATATTTTCTTGTTGGATTGTTCCCTTTATCATTATGTAGTGCCCATCTTTGTCTTTTGTTACAGTTTTTGTTTTAAAGTCTATTTTATCTAAGTATTGCTACCCCTGCTTTCTTTTCTTTGCCATTTGCATGGAATATCTTTTTCCATGCTTTCACTTTCAGTTTGTGAGTGTCTTTAGGTCTGAAGTGTGTCTCTTGTATGCAGCATATACATGGGTCTTGTTCTTTTATCCAATTGGCCACCTTATGGCATTTGATTGGAACATTTTGTCCATTGATGTTTAAAATAGCTCTTGATAAATACGTATTTATTGCCATTTTGTTCCTTTTTTCCTTTTGGGTGTTTTAGTAGTTCTTCTCTGTTCCTGTCTTTTTCTCTTGCTCTCTTCCCTTGTGGTTTGATGGCTATCTTTAGTAATATATTTGATTTCTGTTGTCTTACCTTCTTGCTTGCCTATTATAGTTTTCTGATTTGTGATTACCGTGAGGATCTTATTTAATATTCTATGTATACAACAGTCTATGTCGAGCTGATAGACTCTTTAGCTTGACCTCTTTCTAAAAGCTCTACTTTTTCACCCCCCTCCTCCCACATTTTATGTATTTGAAATCATATATAGCCTCTTGTTTAGTGTGTGTCTATCCATTACCCTCTTGTCATTGAAATATGTGATTTTAGTACGTTTGTCTTTTAACCTTCATAGCATCTTCACAGGTAGTTAATCTGCTAGCTTTACTATTTTTACCTTTACAAGTGATTTTATGGCCTAATTTTTCTTCTTATTGTTTTGTTTTTTTGACAAATTTTTTTTTAATATCTATTTGTGGTCGTTGCTTTCCCACTTAAATAAGTCCCTTCAGCATTTCTTGTAGAACTGGTTTCTTGGTGATAAACTTCTTTAATTATTGCTTGTCTGGGAAGCACTTTATCTCTCCTTCCAATCTGAATGTCAACCTTGATGGATAGAGTATTCTTGGCTGTAGGGTTTTTCCTTTAACACTTTAAATATGTTGTGCCGTTCTCTTCTTGCCTGTAGGGTCTAGGCTGAGAAGTCTGCTGATAGCCTAATGGGCTTCCTTTTATATGTCACTTGTGGCGTTTCTCTTGCTGCTTTTAGGATTCTCTCTTTGTCTTTAATTATAATATGTCTTGGTGTGGTCCTCTTTGGGCTTATCTTGTTTGGAGCTCTGTGTGCTTCCTGACTTGGATGTCTGTTTCCTTCCTCAGATTAGGAAAATTTTCATCTATTATTTCTTCAAATAAATTTTCTGCCCCTTTGTCTCTCTCTTCTCCTTCTGGGACACCTATAATCCAAATGTTAGCACACTTGATATTGTCCCAGAGTTCCCTTAGACTGTTCTCATTCTGTCTAATTCTTTTTTTCTGTTCTACTTGGGTGATTTCCTCTAGTCTTTCGTCTAGCTTGTCTTTCCATTCTGCCTCCTCTACTCTGCTATTGAGTCCCTCTAGTGAATTTCTCATTTCCAGTATTGTATTCTTTATTTCTGATTTTTTTTTATATATATATCTTCCAGTTCTTTGCTGATGTGCTCACTGAGTTCATCCAGTCTTCTCCCCATATCTGTGAGCATCCTCATGATGTTTTGTTTGAACTTTTTGTCGAGTAGGTCACTTGTTTCTGTTTCATGTAGTCATTTTTCTGGGGTTTTGTCCTGTTCCCTGGCTTGGAAAGTATTCCTTTGTCTCTTCATTATGCCTCTTTCTCTGTGCTTATTTCTATGTATTAGGTGAGTCGGCTATGTCTCCTGATCTTGGAGAATTGGCCTTATGTATGAGATGCCTTATGAGTCCCAGCAGTGTGCTTCCCTCTTGTCATCAGTCCAGGAGATCCAGGAGTGACCCTTTTGTGGGCTACTTGTGTTCTTCTGCTGTGGCAGGGTTGCTCCCACTACTGGAAGGGAGTCTAATCTTTCCTTCCCTGGCCAGCTGTTTGCAAATCCAGTTTGGGAAGCCTCAGCACCATTGGGTACAAGGTCTATCAGCACACTCCTAGTGCAGTTTTCCTCTTAGGTGGGTTGGTACCCAGTGTAGCTGGTTGCTATGCTCAGGGGCTTACAGTTGTTATAGGCCTCAGGCCTACAAGACTGTTGTCAGTTCTCTTAGGAGTGCAGCTGAGTGGGGCTGGCCCTTGGCCCAGGGGCACTCAATTGTTTCAGGGTTTGGAAGGTCCAGCTGATCCTTTTTAGGGCTTTTTTTGAAGGACAGGTCTTCTGCCTCTGATAAGCCTTACCCTGCTCTAGGGCCACACACGCTGTCAACACAGTCCTGGTCCCTGCACACTTCTCAACCCCCTGGAGCATACCCTGACACCGCACTGCAGAGGCCCCTGCATCTCCACCAATGCCCCCCACAGTTCACCTGGTCCTCACACAGGCCCTGCCCCACAGAGGCAGACACCTTTGCCCACATGTAGAGGATCAAGGCACCCAGTCAATGCAGGCTGAAAAGTAGCCTGAGGGCTTGCTGTTAGGTGGGGCCAGTCCCTAGGGCGGGTTGCCTGCCTGGCTGAACTGGATTAAATCTGTGCTCTAGTGGGCATGGCAGACCCCTGGGCTAACAGGCCAAGGGATGAACCTCAGTGGCGCCCACTGGGGTCCGTATCAGCACACCTGGACCAGTTCAGAACAATGGCCCCCACCAATGTCTCAGTCACTGGAGAGGTCCCTCCTCTCACCAAGATGCCCCCAGAACCCACCAGGTGAGTCTTGTTTCACCAAAGGACTGTCAGCCTTCTCTCTGGTGATTTTAGGTTGCTGCAATGAGTGAGTTTGTGCGTGGGCCCTTTAAGATCCGGGCCTTTTTGGCTTTTGACCGATAGATTTTCTGGGTGTATCCTTGCTGCACTTCATAGCCAGCAAAGCCAGACAGTAAGTCTCAGTTGGGCTGAGTCTGAAGGATGCTTATAGCAGTATTGGCCCCCACTCCAGTCCTCACTCCTCCAGGGAGGGCTGCGTACCATAGGGTGGCTCCCACCTGGCCAGCTGAGAAGCTCTGCTGCTCCCAAAGGTGACTTTTTTCCTCTCTAGCAGGAATTTGTGCCTCTTCCTCCTTAGTCAGGACTGTCACTTGTTGTGGGGGTTCTTTGTATCCAGTTTTCAGTTTTCTATCCAGGGTAATTTTTCCAAAAATATTTGTAACCTGGTTGTGTTCGTGGGACGACATGAGTTCAGAGTTTGCTTACACCGCCATCTTGAGGAGGTCTCCTGTCTTTTTGTTTTGACTGCTATAGTGGCATGGTCTCTGAGCTGTGTTCTTTATCTTCTGTTTGTTTTCTTACCTCCCTTCTTATCTCTTTTGTTTTCTCATCTCTTTTGTCTTTTTTCTTATCTCAGCTGATGAAAATATCTGGCTTCATCCTACCATTCCCATGTTGTCTTTGTTCTTCCTCTAATTCTACCAAAGCCAGTCTGTTTAGTATCCTCTGAATATCCTGGAAATACTTTTTCCTTCTTTCTAAATTCTATACATGTTCCAGGACCCAGATCAAAAGAAAGATTAGTTATAAATGATTTCCTCTCTATCTCTACTATGTATCTATCTATATATCTATCCATCCATCCATCTGTCTCTGTATCCATCCATCCATCCATCCATCCATCTATGCATTCATCCTTCCTCTTCCCTTGCTAAACTCTCTCTCACTCATCATCTCTGCAACTCATTTAGCCTCGCCTTTCATTTAACTGCCATTCCCTTTGTACATATCCTGCATCCTTGGCTAAGTTGTAAGCTTCCTGGGGAAGAAAATGATGCTTATGTGTTATTGTGCGTACTATAGTGCTCATCATGGTACTTGGCAGGTGAAAGGTACTCAAAAAAGCATTTCTTAGTTGGCTATTTGAAATAAATGATTGCAGTAGAGTTGCATTCTAAACGAATATGTGAAGCCTATGGGGCGTCTTTACAGGGATGTCACACAGAGGTGTTAAATCTCAAATGTCTAAGCTGTTCCTGTCACCATCGCTCCCTCTCTCCTGTTGAACTTTCTCATCTTCCTTTATTGCCCTTTTCTATGAAATGGTGTCTTTATCCTACCAGTCACTTGATAAAAACTTGAAGACATCTTCATTTCTTCTATTTCTCTTTGTTATCGTATCCATTCCTTCACCAAGTTCTATTAATTCTACCTCTGCTGTGATAACTCTCAACCCATTCCCTCCCCTTCTACCATTGTTGAAGACCTCAGGTCTTTTCTCCTGGGTTGTTGCAGTAGCCTGTCCCTCTACTTTTAGTATTTTCTTTCTCCCAGTCTTTTACCTTAGTCATGTGTTCAAAATATTTATATATTTATTTTATTTTTTGTTGTTAGATATTCTTAGAGAAAAATACATAGAAATGTAGGCTTGAAGAATAATTATAAGATGAGCCATGATACAACAGCTGAGGCGAAGTAGAATATTGCCTGTACCCTCATGTGCCTCATCCTTACAGTCTTTCTCAGACAGGGGAAAGTACTTTCCCTGATGTTTATAATAATGTGTTCATTTCTTTTCTTTAGAGTTGCCACTGCTGGATGCTTTCCTAAGCAAAACTGGTTAGTTTTCAACTTTATGTAAATGAAATTATAGTATATATGGATCTTTTGTGATTTGCTTCTTTCATTCCACCTGTGTTTCTGAGATTCATCCATATAGTGTCAGGTTGCTGTATGTTTTTATTGCTGTATAGCATTCTATTGAATGAATATTCCACAATTTATTTTTCCATTCTATTCTTAATGGAAGTTTGGATTGTTTCTATCTTTAGTGTTGCAATACTGCTGCTGTAACATTTTATGAATGTATCATGATATGGATGTGCATGAGTTTCTGTGGGATTTGTATATTGGAGTGGACTTGCTGGGTATGTGTATCTTGAATCTACTGCTATTGACAAGCTCTTTTCCAAAGTGATGAAACAAATTTACATTAGTTTTAGCATTATATGAGTATCTATATTATTCCATATCGCAATGATATATGGTATTATCAGGCTTTAAAATTTTTTAGTTTGTGTGTGTGTGTGTGTGTGAATATATATGTGTTTAAAAGCATCTCTTTGTAGTTTTAATTTGCATTTTTGTGATTACTGATGAAGTTGAAGATCTTTTCATGTTTATTGGCCATTTGGATTTCCTTTGTGTTAAATACCTATTCAAGTATTTTTGCCCATTTGTCTGTTTTGTTTTCTCTTTATTTCTTATTGATTTTTAAGAATTCCTTCTATGTTTCTGGGATGAGACCTTTGTTGGTTTTATATGATGCAAATGTATTCTTCTGCTATGTCTGTATTTTCATTTTCTTTGTGGTGTCTTTTAAAAAAGGAAGTTCTTAATTTTGGTGTAGACAAACATCAATAATTTAGTTAGTGCATTTAGAATCTTTTTAAAGAAATTCTTTCTTACCCTGACCTTATGCATATTATAATTATGCATTGTATTATTTTCTGGAAGATTTTAATATTTAGGTCTTTATTCTATCTTTGATTGATTTCTGCTTATGCTATTTACTAGAAGACAGTAGCCTTTTAACTCTTTTTGGTTTGTCCTGTGGTTTCTCTCTCCTTCCATCTATCTCACACTTCACAACCAGACTCACATCTCTCCAACAACAGGTTGGATAATTTGTATGTGAAAAGTCTGCAGCATGTTACCCAGCACATAGTAAGAATTAGCTAACTAAATAAAAAATACAAATAATTTTAAATTTCCCAGAGAAAACAACCCAACACCTTTACCCTAAAATTTAAGATACTGTTTGGGTGACCCCAATCTACATTTGCAAGTTTACACTCACTTCTTGAGCTCCCGTAACTATGGCAGCTTCTGGTCTGCTCTCCATTCTGGTAATGGCTCTTGCTTTGATTCTCTTGTGATTGTGTCTTGGACTTTTTTTTTTTGTAATCTCTTTTACCTCTTTCTCTATCTGATTTTAATCTCTATCTGATTTAAAATCCTTCGAGTCTTATAAAGTCTAGCTCATTCTCAAAACCTTCGCAGATCCCTTTAATGAGAAATATCTGCTCTTTTCTCACACCACTTCATTTTGTCTCTCAGCACTAGTTAGGGATACCTCTATTGCCAGCCTTACCTCTCCGTAAGACCATGAAACAGAGATCTTGTTTTAAAGTTAGTTGTGCCAGTATCTTTCTCTACAGCAGACTAAACTGTTTTGGAAAAAATATTTAATCAATAATTTTTGAGTTTCAGAGACCATTAAGCATTATGCCTTACAAGTTCTGGGATCTCAAAAATACTTTTTGAGTCAATTCTTTCATGAATTTATCCTGTTTTTTTCTTTTCTTTTCTTCATATGAGTTTATGAGCATTATCTAATTATAATAGTAATTTTTTGCAAAAATATTTTGTGAAATAGTGAAAGTATAAGGAAGGAATAAATGCAGACCTCTAGCCCTCATTTGCTGCCCTGTTCCCAGAACACATCAGGCAAGACTTAGAGGATTTTTCTTTGTAGTAACTGAATAACCTCAGAGGAAAGACCTAGAAAAATCAGTATTTGGGGAACAGAGGCTCCCCTAAAAAAGAACCGCCACCTCATCACTGTAAGTGAAACTCACCAACGGACAAGCTTCCAGTCAGCTTTTCGGTGTTTCATGTGCAGTGTAATTGAACAGCCAAGACCACTATACATTTGAGGGAAATACCCAACATGAAAGTCATAAAACAGATCAACAAAATGACCACATACCTACAAAAGTAACCTGAAGGAAGAAGAGGGAATGGAGGAAAAAATAAAATATTAAAAAAAATTAGTATCTTGAGAGAAATAGGAGAAAATATTGAATCTGTGACACAACATCAGGATGCTTAAAAAACACTCAGAGAATATCAAAGTGCTTTAGAAAATTAAAAATAAAATAGAAGTATGAAAAAAGTCAAATAAAGATTTAGAAGATAAAGTTGAGGAATGCTCAGAACCAAATAAAACAAAAGCAAAAAAAGAAAGAAAAACATAAAAAAGAATAAAAACGAAAGGAAAATATAAAAAAATTTAAAAAATCAACTTTAATGGTCTATTTGATAAATAATTTCAGAAAAAGGGAACTGAAACAAGAAGGTAATGAAATAAATAGCAAGAAATTTCCCAGAATTGAAATATATCAGTAACTAGATTGAAAGATGCTATCAAGGTCTAGCTCAGTAAGTGAAAAGAGACAAATCTGCTCCAAAGTACAAATGACGAAATACAAAATATCAGAAATAAAGAGAACATCCTAAAAATTTTCCATGAGAAAAAAACCAAGTTTATATACCAAGAATTGGGAATAAAAATTACGTTGGATTTCTGGATAGGAAGATTGGGAACTATAAGGTAATATATCAAAGCTTTTACTATTCTAACAAGACTATTAATTAAGCTTAAATGTAGCACAATGAGGTTTTTATACTTCCATTTTTCAGAAATTAACTTATTTCAAGAAAATACTTAATGATGTATTCCAACAGAACAATGGAATAACCAAGAAAGCAGAAACCACTGGAAAGTATTTTCTGTGTGAATAAAGAGAAAAAACATGAGAGCCAGACACAGGATATCTTAAACAAGGAGTATGACAAAGAGAATTTCCAGGAAGTCTATAATGGAAAGTTATAGAATTGTAGCTTGCATGACTAAAAAGCACCAGTCCAATTTGTAGTTGGAGACAGGAGGACCTATGGAGGGAGCTCCTTAGTTGAAAATGCATTAATGGCTTATTTGATATATTTAGGAAGACTGAATGACTCGGTTTTCTCAGTACAATCCTGATTTATACTTGAGGTTCTGGTAGAATCATTGATAACACATACTTTCACTCTCAGAAGTGTCCCAGGTAGGATATTAAATTACATGATCACCCTAGACATGTTCTACCATGTGAAAAATTACCTTGAAAGTCTCATGTATGGTGTAGGAAGGAAAACAGGAACAGAGCAAACTAAGCAAATGAAAAACGAGGCAAATTTTAAATTCCAAGAACATTAAATATTGCATAGAAAATCAAACGTAATCATTGTTTATCACTGACCAAAACTTATATAGATAAAAAACACAAACACTGAATCCTTGATTTAACCAATAAAATATAATAAAATTATATTGGAAGATGGAGAGAGCAACTGAAAGATATTAGTTGACACATTCGACTGTAATAGGAAATGCCAACTCAATTTGGTTTTACCAAAATTTAAATTTAATATCTCACATATTAAGAAGTTTGAGATAGGAAAGCTACTGCCACAGTGCTGGCAAGGCTTGGGCTCCACTTCTCACTGAATGTTTAGTTTTCCTCTCCTCCCTTTTGGCTTTGTCCTCGGGCAGATAGCAAGATGGCTGCAGAAGTTCCAAGCATTGCATTCAGTTCTGATCAAGTCCAGAACATCTCTGTTGGAATCTCTTTCTTGGGATCTAGGAAACCTTTACCAGTAACTCTCTAGAAGACTTCCCACTAAATCTCTAGGACTAGACTTAGTTATATGCTCACATCTAAAACCAAATCACTGCCAAGGAGAATGGACCACCATGATGGGCTTAGAATCTTGGACCAAGGATAAATGTTGGATAGGCAACCAATATTTTCTGCTGAAATTGGGACAGGAAATGTTCAGGAGCAGTGAGAGCTATGTCCTTATCTTCCTTGGAAATTAATACACAATAACATTGATGAATTAAAATGTAGAAAAATAAGTATTTTACTTAGAAATCTGATGGTCGATATCTGCACAGAGAAAATCAATTTCAAAGCAGTTACTCTGGGGAATAGACACGAAGAGGTGAAGCAAATTCCTTTTTGATACTTCATTATATCTTTCAGTACTTTTTTAAGTACTTCATTCTAACTTTATCAAGAAAATATCTTTTATTTTATATTTTAAACAATGTGCATGTATTTGATAAAATATTATCTAAAAATAAAATAATAAACATTAGACCTAATTCTATAATTTTAAGTCACTCCATAACATTCCATTACACAATTTTCCATAGCATTTAATCAATCCCCTATTGAAATGTATTTATGCTGTTGAAAACTTTTGCTATTGTAGATCATGAAGGGTGAGCCTTGGTTCATTTAAAATACTTTAGACATACTTATAAACATTAAGTAAACTTGGGTTTGAGGCAAGTTTCTACTAGGGAGAAAGTACTAAACTATTAAAATGGTGGTTCTCAAATGTTGCAGCACGTATGAATCATCTGCAGAGATTTTATAACATCTCAATACTTGGGGTGCATCCCAGATCAATAGACCAATTGAATCAAAACTGTTTGGGAGGATGGGGCAGCTACATAGATATGGGTTTATTTTGAAACCTCTTCCAGTGATTAGTGAACACCCAAGTTTGAGAATCACTGAATTCAGAGAGATTGCCCCCTCCCCCAAATTGTGATTTAAAAACATTTACTATGTCTATGGTGTAAATGGAACAAGATTATAATTATATAATTTCTTACACCCATTACTTTCCTCTTCATATCATCTCTCCTCCCCAGTCTTGCCTT
This sequence comes from Equus quagga, assembly GCF_021613505.1. Classification (NCBI taxonomy): domain Eukaryota; kingdom Metazoa; phylum Chordata; class Mammalia; order Perissodactyla; family Equidae; genus Equus; species Equus quagga. The sequence goes on from NC_060270.1 coordinate 81,094,424, forward strand.
CCTTATCACTCTCACATTCCCATCCCCACACCTCAAGGCAGGGAATCTTAGAAAGTGCAAATCTTATAATTGGGGGATGTTCTTTCTTTCTTCTTTCCTTCCTTTACATTGTAACCAGGCTTCTCATTCTTCCAGAGGAGCAGAGCTTGTCCTGTCTGCACTGGCCATTCTGAATTGCGTGCTTCCTTATTCTTCTTTCAAATGTGTAACTATTATCTTGTCCTTTTGTCTATTTCTCACATTTGGGTTCTTTCATATTCCCTAATGGCTTTTGCTTTTCAACGTGGAAGTCTTTGTTTATTCTTTTACATCATATTTTGGCATATAGATTGAATTTAAAGACAAAATATCTTTGTTTTTATTTATTCTGCACTTTTTTCTTACAAAGGAATTTTTTTTTTTTTAAATCAGTGTTTGTCATTACAGGAGAAGCAAAATTCATCATTTTCAAAACTTATTTGTGCAAATGGATTTCCATGTCTTCAACATATTCATTCTGTTATTGTGCAAGTAGAAAAGTATTTTCACTTTACTTTTTTGATCAAAACCAAACTTGACGAATACATTGTGCTGCTATGCCATCTGTAGCAAGCTGTTGTAATTACCCATCTGTTTCAAATTGCTGTTTTGTTAGTACATTCCTGCATTTGGTGTTTTGCATAATTAAGTCCATTAAAGTAACACCCTTGAGTTTTAATATTTAGGGTAATATTTTTGTACTCTAGCATTCTGGAGAGTACAAGTTAGTATGTGGAGTTTTGATGAAAGCAAATATTTTATTCCTCAATGAGTTGTATTAGTTAGGGAAACAATATTTTAAAATTAAAGTATCGTGATACAATGTTTTGTATAACCATGTATTTCAAAAGGATTTTATACTTTAATGAAAATTAGACTAAATGGAAGTGATTAAGTAATTATGATGCAGATTATGCTCTTTTTCTCATTATCGTTTATATAGGAATTTAATGAATGTTCATCTGAACTTCTGACGTTTATTTTCGTTCTGCTATTGATAATTATTTGCTCTTTGCATTATGTATTTTTAAGTCTAATGTTTTGGTATTCTTATGATTCAAAAATGCTTTCAGTGGTTTGTCAAAACGACTATTTTACTTTTATAAAAAGTTTTATAAATTACAGTTTATATTGAGAAATTTATAAAAGGGTGAGCATAACTTTCTTAGGTAAAATTTACTGATTAAGGAAGTTGAGATGCTCGAGTTCATTTTGAATGGAAATTTTGTAGTCAATATCTTTGCAATATAAAAGAATTAATGTAGACTATCTCCTTCTGTGATGCTTTGTACAAGAGGTTATATAAATTATCATAGTTTTAGAGTTATGGTCTAGTAGAAATTGTATGTTTTTTTCTCTAGGTAGGTTTTGAAAATATGCACAATTACGTAGTAACACTGGGTGGAATGTTGTATTTGGCAAATAGTAATAATGGTAATAATAATGTAAATATCTATTGAGTGTTTATCATATGCCAGAAGCTATGTCGAAAGATTGACCTGCATCATTTCTTTTAACCTCACCGGAACAAATAATAATAATAATAATAATCTCTTAAATAGGTATTACTATTATATTTAATTGATATGTGAGTGAACAGAGGCTTAGAGGTTATGTAATTTTCCCAAATTCGCACAAGTCTTATGGCAAATATGAGTTTGAACCAGATTGTGTGTCTTTATTTAGTCTTATGCATTAAATAATTGTTCTGTCAAAATATATTTTATAGTATGCCAATCCGGCTCCATTCAAGAAATAGAAAATACTGTAGGCATTTAAAACAGAATGAATTTAATATAGGTATTTGGAAACTGAGAGAGTATCAAAAGTATCAAAAAGTATCAAAAAGATAACCTAGTAATTGGTGGTCATACAAAGTGGCTATCACGCCTAGGGCTGAGATAACAAAGGGAAGAGGTGGTGCTATGAGAACCTCGGAGCTCAAGGAATGGCCACCATGGGGCCAGGACTGGTAACTCTGAGGGGCTCTATCCAGCAGGCTGGGACCTTTGGGAGAGTTCTGCAAGGCTAGTCCTAGTCCTCAAGGTGTGCCTTGGGGCTGCTGCTCAGATGCCAAAAGGAGGGGAAGTTAGAGCTTCCACTGCTGTTGGAAGGGTACTGACAGGAATTGGAAACAGAGAGTCTTAGCTTTCCTTTTCTCTCCTTCTCATCTTTCTAATCTCCCATCAGTGCCTCTTAGTGACAGAAGCTAACCAGAAGGCAGTTGTGGAGAGAATCTGAGAAATGTACGTAGTTTTCTGACTTCCATCCCAAGATCACAAAGCAGAGGCCAGAAAATGTGGGCTTGGGTTGAGAGATAACTAGTGAGTAAATGGAACATATACATTATGGTTTAAAAGACTATATTTTCCCCCAATTGTTAGGGTGTCTTTTCGTTTTGTTGATGGTTTCCTTTGCTGTGCAGAAGCTTTTAAGACAACCTAACAATTGGGAGAAGATATTTGCAAACCACATATCAGATAAGGGGTTAATATCCAAAATATACAAAGAACTCATACAGCTCAACAACAAAAAAACCAACAATCCAGTTAGAAAATGGGCAAAAGATCTGAACAGAGATTTCTCTAAAGAAGATATACAGATGGCCAACAGGCATATGAAAAGATGCTCAATATCATTAGCTATCAGGGAAATGCAAATCAAAACTACAATGAGGTATCACCTCACTCCGGTCAGAATGGCTATAATTAACAAGACAGGAAACAACAAATGTTGGAGAGGGTGTGGAGAGAAGGGAACCCTTGTTCACTGCTGGTGGCAGTGCAAACTGGTGCAGCCACTATGGAAAGCAGTTTGGAGTATCCTCAGAAAGTTAAGGATAGATCTACCATATGATCCAGCTATTCCACTGCTGGGTATTTATCCAAAGAACTTGAAAACACAAAGGCATAAAGATACTTGCACCCCTATGGTCATTGCAGGATTACACACAATAGCCAAGACTTGGAAGCAACCTAGGTGCCCATCAAGGGACGAATGGATAAAGATGTGGTATTTATACACGTTGGACTACTACTCAGCCATAAGAAATGATGAAATCCGGCCATTTGTGACAACATGGATGGACCTTGAGGGTATTATGCTGAGTGAAATAAGTCAGAGGGAGAAAGTCAAATGCCATATGATCTCACTCATAAGTAGAAGATAAAAACGACACACACAAAAAAAACGCATAGCATTAGAGATTGGACTGTTACCATTGGGGAAGGGGGGAGGGGGAGGGCAAAAGGGGTGATTAGGGTCACATGTGAGGGGATGCACTATAATTAGTGTTTGGGTGGTGAACAGGATGTAATGTAGACAGAATTTGAAATATGATGTACATCCGAAAAAAATAAAAATTAAAAAAAAATAAAAAAAATAAAAGACTGTGTTTTCAGGCTATCCCTGAATAGACACTTTATCAGTTTATTTGGTTTTGGAGATTAAAAATGTTAATTACGGAGCAGTTGATCAGATTGTTGCACAATGTATGTGATTTGTTAGGCTGATCAAAAAACTGAATTTATGTGTCTTGGTAACTCTGCAAAATGGCTTAGATGGTGATCAGATGGCTTAAGAGTTGGCTTCTATTGCCAGATGCCTGAATTGATTGGGAAATGATCAGTTTGAGTCTGTCACATCATTCCTGTCAAAAGCATGATGAGCTAGACATATGAAGTATATAATTTAATTTTTAGATTGTTTTGTTTCATGTAATTTATCTACATCATTTAGATTAATTTGTCTGCATTGCCCAATATCACTATTTGTTGTATATTTCAATGTGTGCATGTGGGTATGCCAAAATAGAAAAATAATGTTGTATAGGAATATGAGCACATAATATAAAAGGTATAATGCATGTTGATCTACCTTTTAAAAAATACTTTGAGAGAAACAACATAATTTTCAGTAATCTTGTATGTTTTTGAAATATTTCCCAGTTTTTCTAAGATGGGCAATTGCCTCAGTTAGTATAATATCCCCCTGTCTTCATAGTTGGTTCCATGAAAGATAGTTATGTACTTTTAAACTTGATATAGTCAAAACAAGGGGAGAATGAATAAATGAACTTTATTCTTATTGGACATGAAAGAATATGATTATCCTTATTTTTCTTTAAAAATTGTCTTTCTATTGGGAATACATACATAATTTAGATATTAAAGTGTCTTCTTTAATTAGAAAAAAATGTCATGGTATATATTTGACCTCTTTTTGGATGAAATCCATAGAGTGACCCTCCAAAATAGTTTTTATATTAAAATTTAAAGTATCAATTTTTTTCTTGTAACCCCAAAATGGGACTTTGTATGTGGAATAAATTAATGCTGAACTTATAAGTAAACTTAGAAGATTTTATTTTCTATCTCTATTACAGCAAAAATGTGTGTTTAGACAAATCCAAATTGTTGATTTTTGAATAACCTTCTCTGAAGTACATCTTATGATGACTGACTTCTAGAGAATGACTTCCAGAGACTTGATCTAGGGAGCTGGCAAAATTTCTTCCTGTGGGAGGATCACCAGGAAGTTTGTTATATTGTTCAAAGACACCAGTGCACCCGGCTCTAAATAGAAACGAAAGCAATGTGCTGGACTGCAAAAAAGATAGCATATGTATTTTCAGTGCTAAAACTACATAGGACAAGAAGATTCTGTTAGTGAGGTGACCTTAACCTTGAAAATGATGGCAAGTGCTGGAGCTGAGGACTGGTTTTGCCCACCCAGCACAGGATACTGAGAAGATGAAAAAGAGTGAAGTATCAGCAAGAAGAAGACAGTGCTGCATGTTGATCTGGGCCCTGTGGTGTGTGCTTACATAGTTATAAGAATCAACTTTCTACCTTAGATATGGTATTTGATGATTTAAATAATCTACGTGTTTTTTTCCTCTTGTTTCATCATTAACTCTGCTTTTTAGTTTAATTCTATTCCAGCCATTTCTCTCTTATTTTTTAATTTTCTTTTAGGAAGATTAGCTCTGAGCTAACCTCTGCCTCCAATCCTCTTCTTTTTGCTGAGGAAGACTGGCCCTGACTAACATCTGTGCCTGTCTTCCTCTATTTTATGTGGGACACCTGCCACAGCATGGCCTGACAAGTGGTGCATAGGTCTGCACCTGGGATCCAAACCAGTGAACCCCGGGCCACTGGAGTGGAATGTGTGAACTTAGCCGCTGCGCCACTGGGCCGGCCCCCCAGCCATTTCTCTTTTGAGGGCAACTGTGTGTCCTTTCTCTGGGGAACTCTCAGGCATCCAATGTTCTCACTCACCCTGCAATATGGCTTGCAGAGGCCTCGGTTCTATACCATTATCATCAATGCCATGTCTTTATGCTCAAGTCAATTTTGTAAATCCAGAATGCATCCCTTCTATCTGTTCACTCACCACATTTCCTCTTCATTATCAACTTATCTGAAAAACTTTGCCTGACTCCTGCAATCTGAGTAGGGCTCTCTTCACCTGCTCAAGTTCACAGGCCACCTATGTTATAGCACTTACCATGCCATCTTGTAATCATTGCTTTAACTAACTAACTAACTAACTAGCTAACTAACTAACTCTCTTTCCTGTTGGCCAGTGAGCTCCATGACAGTGAGGACTTTGTCTTGTTCATTTTTGTCCAGTGCCTATCACAATCCCCAGCTCTGACAGAACTCTTGAGAGCCACTATGCAGGAGGCACTGGGTGAGGTTTTAGGAATACTAAGATAAATGTGACTCCATTTTGTTCTCAAGGAACTCACAACCTAGTTAGGGAGCTAGACACACAAACCACTAACTGTAACATAGTGCATAGTATTTGTTTAAGAGCTATGGCAGAGAAATGAGAAATGTGTTGTGTTAGAGTGAAGAAATACCATGATTTATATATATGATGTGATGAATATAATATGCTAAGTCCCTCCTTTCAGAAACTTGCAGTGTACTAACCAGGACTTTATCAGTGTGCTTAGTACGCAGCATGGCCACTTGGAAGGGAAAGTTTCTCGACGATCCAAACACCTCAAGTCAATGAAAATTCATTGGACACTGACTGTGCAAGCTGAAGTGTTTTGCAAGATGCAAAGTGTAAGCATAGCTTCTTCCCATGAGGTAGTAACCTTCAGAGAGGAAAATATGACATGAAGGCCTAGAAAGTAAGATTTTGTTTTTTAGAAGAGGAAACATTTCATAAGCGCCAACAAGAGAGTCTGTGATTAATTACTAAGTGGACAGTAGTGCTGTGAGGTTCCTACTCTCACATTTCCATAGGTTTCATCTGCCCATCCCATCCTACAGCATGGCCTAGCCATAAAGGATGTGAAATGAGCAGGTATGTGGAAGCAAATAAATAGGCTTCTAAAAGTAGAGGACTGCTTCTTTTGGGTTTCTTAAGGAATTGTCAAAAAACACTGCTGTTGCCATGATCTTTTCAGAGTCAGATTAGTGTATATTATCTGAGAACATGAATCACAGGGTAGATAACCATTCCTGCCAATAGAAGCAAGTGTACCTTTGCAAACCATCATCCCAGAAAGTTTATTTCTGTCACTTTGTCAGCTCCCTCTGGCAAGAAACTGTGGCTCTAAAGACAGCTTATAATTTTGGAAACAGGACCAAAGCTGTTTTGACAGCTTTGTCTAGTGGGTTTTGGGAACAACTTGGTGCCATCTCAGAGTCCAGAGATGTTAGTGGCAGCAAAAGTGTTGACTATGAGTTATTTAGCCCTAAATTCAGGACTTACTTGGTGACAGCACCATGCTGTTATCTTACTCCCTGTCAGCAGTACAGAAAGGTAGTTATCAATACCTCTCTTTCTCAGATAAGAGCAGTTAGATAAACAGTGGTTCCAGCAACGTCTCAGTGAGTCCCGTATCTAGAACTGGCCTATCTTGCATTCAAAATATATGCTAGAAAGCAAATAAAAGAGAGCCCTGCTTTTGATTTTCAGAGTCGTTTAGCCAGGGCGCATGACTGCGACTGCTGCAGAAACAAAGATTGCTGTGTTCTTTTTGGGAAAGTATGCTGCACCTATGGCAGTTCCACGGTGGGGAACCATCAGGGCTATGCATTTATTTAGTCGCTTGATGAAAGGAATACTTTTGAAAATGTAAAAAAATGGGGTGAAAACTGAATCTAAAATTAGCCATAAATGGAATAGGAACAACATAGTCAAGATGTCAGGCATGTGAGGATGGGTTAAAGGTGAGCACTGGGGCTGCCCCAGTGATGTAGTGGTTAAATTCGTGCACTCTGCTTTGGTGGCCCCAGGGTTCGCCAGTTTGCATCCAGGGTGGAGACCTGCACACGGCTCATCAATCTGTGCTGTGATGGCATCCCACACAGAGGGACTTGAAGGACTTACAGCTAGGTTATACAACTATGTACTGTGGCTTTGGGGAGAAAAAAAAAAGAGGAAAATCAATAACAGATGTTAGCTCAGGGCCAATCTTCCTCACCAAAAAAGCATACCGAAAAAAGGAGCAAAAAGAGCTGTTTCTTTGGAAAAATAAAAAAGTGAGAAATGGTGACTACATTTCCACTACATGAAGATGGGGATGAGGCAGCTGTGGAGATCGAAAGCATCAAGTTGGAGAGGGGGATGCTGAGAAAACCCTGGCTGCCCATCATTCCCACCAGCCTTTCTACCACACAACATATGCTCCTGATTTTACCTCCAGACTGGTGTCATTTTAACTTGATTTGGATTATTCCCTCAACATTTCACGTAACCTGGTAGTTGAGACCTTTTGTATTTGATTGAGTGTAGGATGTGTGTTAAAGATTTCATATCTAGTCACTTTCTGTTTGCCAAAAGGGATTAAAGAAGAAATGACGCATTATTTTTGGAGTGGAAACCACCTCTTCTGGGAACCTCTGGTAATATTATCAAGGGAAGACTTCCACGGATCTTTAGATTAAGTTGAGAGAAGAAAAGAGAAAAATTTATTTGTGCATGGAGTAGAAATATTGTCTCCTGTGAAACTGAAAGCCAGGGAATCTCAGCGGATTCAGTCCAAAGCCTTCATTTAAAAAAAGAAAAGCAACACAAGTTTATTAAGATATAATTTGCATTCCATAAAATTCACCCATTTTAAGTATACTATTTAATAATTTTGATAAATTTACTGAGTTGTTCAACCATCATGAAAATCCAGGTTTAGAACGGTCCACCATGCCAGTGAGACCCCTGGTGCCTTTTGTAGTTAATCCCATTTCCCACCTCCAGTTCCAGACGACCCACTGATGCTCTTCAGATCTCTACCGATTTGCCAAAGGCTTTATTTTAAGGAAAGCAAGTTGGGCCAGGAAGTTTTCTGGTTGGATTTTGGTGTCTCTGCGCTCAGAGGTGAGGTAGGGATTCTAAATATGAGCTTAGGTACTGCAGTCTGAATTTTGTAAATCTTTTGGTTTTTACCCCTTGTCTAAGAGAGTGGCCTCGGGCAGTGGAAGAAGCAGTACCTAATCTGAATGTGCTTTCAAATCTGTCAGAGAGAGTTGAGAGACTTCTTTGAAAAGTAATTTGAGGTTTTTTAATCCTTTCTCTGGCCAGAACATGACTTCAGATGATCTTACTTGGGAAGATTGGCCTCTACTGATATGTGAGTAAACTTGTTCCTGTGTGAGGAGCTTCCAGCAAAGACTGTCCTTGGTGTGGCTGCAGGCGGGAGAGCTTTGTCTTCACTTTCTGAAAATATTTCCGTTTTCTAAAGAAACTTGTCTATACCCTTGAGAAGACTTTCATGGATTTCCAACTTTGGTCATGTGAGTTTTTACTCACATGTCAGTGAGAATAAAAAAGGTGTAAATAGGAAAAACAATGGTCCCGTTACCCAAAAGTTTACATTTTAGTAGGGGGAGAGAAGCAATAAACAAATAAATAAGATAAATTCAGACAACAGAGATCAATAATAGAAAGAAATCAAAGCAGGGTATTGGAGTAGGAATGATTGGTGATGTAGGATGGTGGGGTTGATATAGATAGGGTGATCAGGAGAAAGCCTCTATGAAGAGATGGACATTTCAGCTGAGACTGGAATCACACAGGGCGCCGGCCATGGGATGGTTTGCTGGACAGGTGTTCTGAGCAGATAGTGTAGCAATTGCCAGAAGCAGATGGGTATGAGTTTGGTGTGCAGGAAAGACCAAACCAAGATTGGTGTGGCTGCAACTCAAAAAGGGAGAGAATGACGCAAGATGAGGTCAGAGAGACTGGAAACCATGGAAGGGCATGCGGAATTTATTCTAAGTGCAATAGGAAGCCATGGGGGGAGATGGGTAGTGATATGATCTCATTTACATTTAATCCAGATTACGTGCTGGGTATAAAATGAAAATCTAGGGGTCATGGGAGGGAGCTGGGAGATTGTTTGGAAGTGAGAATGTTAGTGGCTTGTACTAGGGTCACAGTGCCTTCTGGTAGTTTCCCACGTGTTGATTCTTAACACCATACTTTCTCTCTTCATTCTTTGTGCATCTGTCCTGTTAGTGACATATCTTCTGCTGTATTTCCTTCTTTTTTTTGAATAGTCCTCATGAAAATGGCTAACCAAAAGTGAGGATGACTTTGAATCATTGAGTTAGAAATGTTCTTAGAGATAATAAAATGCAATTCCCTCATTTTAGAATGAGACAATTGATGTCAAGAGGTGAATCAGTGGCTAGTCTGTGTTTATGCATCTAGTTAATGACAGAGCCAAGAGCAGAACTCAGGATTAGAGATTTCTCATCATTTGCTCCTTCCACTAATGTCCAGCCTGGTTTATATCCTCATTTTAGTATTCTGTGATGTGAAGGTCAAATGGAATGGTCAGTGGGCAAAGAGGCCTGAGCTAATAGGACAAGCTGGCAGAGCAGATCATTGTGTCAGCCCAAGGTGATCAAGATGCCTGAGCAAGGGTGGCAGAGAGTCAGCAAATCGACAGGAAGTTAAAAGGTCAGTGCGATGAAGACAGCAGATGGACAGAACTGTAGGAGGGAAATGCCAGGCAGGGAGCAGATGAACCTGAGACTGTCTGAGGGCATTACAGGGCAGTCAGCAGATGGGCTGTGCCAGACTGTGGGGCGAGCAACACTGTCATTGACACTAATTACTCGTGATGGAGGTGGTTTGCAAAACATGGGGGAAAATGGCCTTATTTCATAGGACATTTGCTGTAATGGTGAACAAGTTCGCAACAGGTTTCTACATTAAATGCACTAAATTGAGGAACCAGGGAAATGCTTTCAGTTTGCTTGTCCCCCTCTAATACCCTGGGTAAGATGGAGATAATGATTAGGACACGCCACAGTGCCTGGCCAGTGGCATTTCTTCTGAGCACTGAGCATTTTCAAAAATTAAAATTCCCTTAAAAGTAAAATATTCAGAAGCAAAACAGTGCATAACATGACAGATGAGATGATTTGTAACACAAATCAGCAGGTAAATCAGTATACTCAGACGTGGGAAAGACATCAACACTGTCACATCATCTCTGTTGGCACAGTTGGATACAAAAAAAAAAAAGAATAGAAAAGAAAAATGGTTATATGTCAAATATAAAGAGTCTGAACAAATATGAGATTCAATAGACAGGCTATACTTTTTACCTCATCAGAAAGTACTAGGTATATAATTTAGCATTTTACCTGAAGAGATTTTCATTTTGAGCAGTTATTACGGACCACATGCAGTGCTGGGTTCTGGTGATGCAAAATTGAGCAAGATAGGATCCCAAATCTCAAATTGCTTACCATTTAGTCAGAGAGAATATATAAAAAATGATTCTAACATAGCTGCTATTACAGAGGTAAGTCAAAAATGCTTTGGTCATATGAATAAAAAGCTTCTATGATAACGAGAGTAAGAAATTAAATTAAAATATGAAAGTCAACCATGATCTTGAGAAAGATGCATTGGTTAAATGATATATTTGCAAAATCTGTCTCTTGGTTTCCCTTGTATTGTTGGAATTCACTAACATGCCTGCATATGCAGTGGAAAGGTGGGCCTCTTGACTTCTCTCTTGACTTCGGTACTTGTATCACTTTGGCTCCAGATAGCAAAATATTAAACTGTAGCTGGTGATTCCGAGCGCATCTCTGAGCGGCTGGAAGGATGGGTAAATTGAGTGCAGTGCATCATTTTGATTGTAACTCTGTTTATTTGCTGTTCCTTTATAAGACAGTGAGAATTAAGAATTTTACTTAGCCTTACTGTTTGCATTCTGTCCTCATAGCCAGTTCTTTCATCCCATTAGTTTTTCTTCTGCCTCACTTGTTTCCTTCAAATTCTCTTATTTCCTCACCACTGCCCCAAGGCCAAATTAAATTTGTCAAGAGTATTTTGGAACTCAGGTCCATAAACTTCGAATGCCAAACTGCAACTGTTTGGTTTTCACAATTTTCAGAAGCTTGTCTGGTTCTAAAACAGGATTTCTTATTTGACTTTACCTTCTCCATTAATCACTTTACCATAATGAAAATTACAGAGTCCCCTTCAGCAGTCATATAAGCTACAAAGTCACGTTCATGAAAACAAATTAAAATTTTACCCTCATTGTCTCTCTTGCCCAACACACCAATATATAATTTTATTTCAGACTTGGAAGAAATCATTTAGTTGATTGATATAGCAATAAAAAGACATTTTAGATCAACCAAGATAAAAGCTTGACTAAACTGTTTTTGTTTCACAATAATGTTTCTTTCCAAGTTACCAAGACCTTACTTAAATGACTAAAGTATGGCACATAAAATTTGTTCTCTAGTAGAACTTATACTGATTGAAGGCTGAAGGAGTTTCTATCTTAAAGTGTCATTGTGGTTCTGTGAAAATCATGGGAACCAATTTAATTGTTTGCTTCTTGGTAGTCTAGCTATTTCCGATGTACATATTCATTGTTGTGGGTTCTCCCAGCAGCACATCCAGAGATCCAGGATTGAGTGAAAGAAGTTTACTTGGGAAGTGCAGGAAAAACCTATATAGGAATGGGAACATGAGGCAGGAAAGGGAAGGCAGCCAATCAAGGTGAGCTATGAAACTAGCATAGCAGTTGGTACGTGGAGCTTGACTCAGAGGGCAGACTCTGGGAAACAATGCAAAACACATAACTGAGGGATGAGGAGGTAGGACAATTGCATCCCAAGTCTCAAGACATTGGTTGAAGACTGCCCTGCCCTGGGGGTGTTAACTCCTTAGCAATTCCGGCCTGCCAAACAGTAGCACATCTGGGCAACTCACCTTTCCTTCATTCTGGGAACAAAGGTCAGCTACTGGCAATTGTAAGTCAGCCTGATACCAGCTCACAGAATGGTCCCAGGACTACTCACGGGCCATTGCCAGTGTCTGCTAGAATGCATTTGTCCAATTTTGGATTATCTGAAGAACTAAGGAATAGAGAGAACAAAGTTAAAGCCCAAAATCTTTGCTCTCTTTTTAAGGATCTCTTCTCTTTTTTTCCCTCATTTATAATCTAATCAAGAGATTTTAGTTCCTTCATCTTTCTACTCATGCTCTTGTAATGGAGAAAATACTTAGAGGCAATCAGGAGGTGGGCAAAATGAAGAGAAATAAAGCTACCTGAATGATTCATAAAGTGGAGAAGCAGACCATGAATAATCAAGTGTTGTCACGACAGGCCTTTGCGACTAAGAGGTTGCTTTTTAAGTTTCAGCTGTATATAAGAACAAATCATTGAGTGCTTGTATCACTGTCATCATTAATGTCACACATTTAGTAGGCATCTCTATTTGAATATGACACTTTCAGGTGGTATAAAAAGCAAGTCAAACCAATGTGCTCCTTTCCCCTTGGAATCTAATATTTGAATAAGACACTGAAATGAATATAAAAGCATAGTCCAGAGTGCACAAAATGAAATCCCCATAAGGGCCATGAAGGTAAAGTGAATGAGAAAGCAAGCCAGGTGTAATATGACAAATAGTAAGTGTCACTTAGCCTTATGGTCAGGAATATAATAGTGAGTGGTAGAGTCTTTAGTAAAATGGAGAGCTTGAGCTTTGTCTAAAGTGGACGAGTTCCCATATGGAGATGTGGTCCCAGTGGTTATAGACCAACCAAACTTTCCATAGTAGATATATGGATGTTCATGTTACATTGTTGAAAGTTTTAAATGAGTAGGTAATTCATGCACATTTAAAACACTGTGTGACCCGAGTATATTCAGGCCAAATAAAACACATTTGCTGACCAGATTCAGCATACAGGTCAAATTTAGTTGGAGACCTCTGACACAGAGAGATGTTTGAACGTCAGATGATTTCCATTGCCAAAAGTAGAGTTGTGTATGCATGAGTGTTTGTGTGTGTGTGTGTGTGTGTGAGAGAGAGTCACTTAATGTGTTCATAATGAATACATATATGTGTATATGATACTATATATATTATACCGTATGTAGGCATTTATATATCTATATATGTATATATACATATCATTGAAAATTATGGGGTAAATATATTTTCTGAGATGGTAAGTGGGAGGATAGTACAGATAAGTATTTTCCATATCCTTCTGCCATTTCAATCATGTTCCCTCTTCAAGGCTAACTCAGCCATTGCCACTTCACCAGTCCCTTGCCTCAATCAGAAAAGATTTTGCAAGAGAGATTTCTTGGTGTGTAGGTGCATTTGGAAGGAAATCCATAATTGAATAGGTCTGGCATAAAGTAAGAGAATTCGACTATTTATTTTGTAAGAGAGGAAAGCATGGAGACATTTGTAAGGACTTTGGATTATAGCTTGAGAATAGAAACAGCATGTATTGAAAGTTCGTGGGTCCTGAGTCCTGAGATAGGTATTTTCCCGATGTTACCTCATTTAATCCCAACAACAATCTGATATGGTGTTAAGGAACCATTTTAGAGAAGGGAAAATATGCTGCTCTATACATACATGTACACAAAGATCTAGAGTTTAAACAGTTTGCTCCACGTTATAGAAATAAAACACACCAGTACCAAGGCTCATATACAGATCATAATCCATATGCATACAACCCTGTGCATAGATTTTCTAAGTAGCGAGTCTTGTCTATATTTTCCGGAAAGTAGAAAAATAGGCATTAATTTGCATTTATGTGTGATATTCCTATTTGCAATACAAGTTGATAAGTGTTGCTTGATTTTGGTAACCTTCAGACAGGGCATGTGCCTTTCATGATGCCTGAGCTAGCCTGACTCTACATTACTCCCACAACCCATTTATCTCCTGGAGTCTTTCTAACAGGTTATCTAAATTTTTCAGAGCAGTGTGTTAATCTGTCAACAGACTTCTCAAGCAATTCAAAATTTGCACCTAGAGTAGAGGGAGTGGATCAGTCCTATCCAACCCAGAGCTTCCTGGCTGTCTCAGAGCAAACTCTGGTAGGAGCTGTGACCAGAAGGTGGGAAATGGACCTTTGTCAATGGATGTTGAATTTGATGTGTCATCAATACAGAAAAACTGAGATGGAGTTAGGGTTTGGGGGAGGGGAGATGGATAGATTGCGAGTAGCAATGCCAAAGCTTGCAGAGGGAGGCAGGGACCAGCAAATACATATCTTTGAGAAATGGAAAAGCTAACAACACTTCCTCACCTCTTACATCTCTGAGACCAAGCTCTTCTTCCTGACTATATTTCTATTCTCTTCTCCGAATTCTTCCAACAAATACCTGTTTTTAACTTGAGCTAGTCTGAGTATGTTGCTCTTTTTTGAAATGGAATGACCTCATGTAAGGGGACATTTTTGGGGAAGTGTGATGTGAACCAATATTGCAGTCCTAGTTTTCTCTTGGCTTGCGGAAAAGAAGAATAAGACTGGCAAATAATTTCTTCTCATGACTTCATCATCTTAGGAAGACGAAATCTCACACGGACCTCGCTAAGAAAGAAAAGTGATTGTTACCTGCTTTTGTGCTCATTTTAGAGAGGAAAATGAGAAAAAACTTGTTGAAGGTATAATTCTACATGCCGTGTTGAAGCAATTTTCTCTGGAATATTCATTTTTTTTAAGATATTATGTTTTTCCTTTTTCTCCCCAAAGCCCCCCTGTACATAGTTATATATTCTTTGTTGTGGGTCCTTCTAGTTGTGGCATGTGGGACGCTGCCTTAGCTTGGTTTGATGAGCAGTGCCATGTCCACGCCCCCAAGGAAACACTGGGCCGCCTGCAGCGGAGCGCGTGAACTTAACTACTCGGCCACGGGGCCAGGCCCTGGAATATTCATTTTTAATGCAAGATCTTATTAGTAGATGGATGGAACAAGGGCAGAGTACATGTCATTAAGATCAGAGTCAATTGTGGTGTGTCCCACATGAGAATTTATTTTCAACCCTCATTCCTTGATCTACCAACTGATTTTTCTCTTAAAGGTCTTAAGGAATTATCTTTATTTCTTGCTTCATCTTACATAACATTTTGTATCTCTGAATAGCAACACATAATTTAAAGATGAATAGCGTTAGTTGGAGTTATGCTAATATTTTAACATATTAATTCTATATATGTTGACACCTCTGCAGAGATGCTGCTGTAGCATTAATTTCTGTTTTCCCTGAGCTGTCTGTGCACAAGGCTAGCAGACTGGAAGAAGCTACTTCACAATTCAATAGGTAATTGGAAAAGACATCAAAACCTATTTTAATTTATTAACAAATGAGTCAGACTATGTTTTTAACATGTGGTTTGGAAACACTAAGAACACATTGGTGCTTTTAATAAAATAATTTCATTATTAATCAATCAATATTCATTGGTACCCTTGGAAACAGCATGTTGGGTGTCAAAACAAATACATCTAACAAATGCGTAGAAGTGTAAATAAATGATTGAGAGAGCTGTTTTTTAAACTTTACTCTCTCTGATGTTGGACTGAACTGGAAATATTTATGATTAAACTTTCATGGACCGGAGGGATTAGGGAGTGTGTTATCTCTATTGAATGCATTTTCTAAGTAGTAATGGGGATCAAATTTTCTTAAATCCATGTTGTTGAAAATCTTTAATACTATTTTGTATACTCTATCCTTGGAAACATGGTCTAATAATGTAATTTGTAGTTCTTTGGATTCAAGATCTTCTTCTAGTACCACTGAATTAGTCATGGGTAACCTTGAGGATTATTATAAAGTTCAAGAGTAAAATAGACTATGCTGAGTCTGTGTTAAGCTGAGAATGTTCCCGATGTGGGAAACTGCTGCTCTTTTCTTCCTCCTCTTTCTTCTCTTTTATCTCCACTTTGTACTCTTTTATTTCCTCTTCCTTCTCTAGTCGAAAGTCCTGCTTATCAAATTGTTTTATTGACATTTACTTTATTCTTCTCAAACTAGAGTGCAAATATGAAACAAAATCCACATGCTTGAGAGGTTTGTTTATTTGCAGATTAAAGTATAAAATATCTTATACAAGTTATATCCTTGATTTTGTGTGGATGCTGTCATTTACTAGACTCAGTGGGGATAATATTTTGAAAAAATTAAACCAATGTGGTTTTTCTCCTTACCTTCATCCATTGATTTTCTACTCCAGCCACTTCGGAAAATGGAAAGCAGGAGCACAGGCCCCGACAGAAGGTGGCAGAGGATATGGTAAAGATCTCTGGTAGTAGGAGAACAGAAGAGAAACTGAAGTAGTAAAAACAAGTGATCTGAGTGATCACTTGTTTGAGTTGAGTATATATAAGTGATCTACTTATGTTGTAGTTTCTTCCCTCCAGTCACAGTGAAATAAAAATGCTTAGTCACAGAGAGGGCCTGAGTTAATAACTCCTTGCCTATCCTTGTTTCTTTGTGTCCTGGCAGTGATTCAGATGTTCCCTGGTGACCTTCTGGGGATGTGAGAGGAAGCTGAGCTCAAAGCCTGGTACTACACAGGCTGCCGAGTGCCTAGCTTAAGCCACAGTCAAGCCACAGGACATGGCTAAACCCAAAGGGTTCCCCAGCACGAGCAAGGGATTAAGTGGCCAGGGAACTGGCCTTCACTGAACTAAGAAAAAAAGCCAGTCAGGATGGACTTGACCAGACGAAGTCACCAACCAAAGACCCACACAAAAATCAAGGACCCCATTTAATTGCCATGGCCTCACCTAAGCTTTCTGCTACTCTGAAGATACCATTTTGTGAAGAGGAATCATTAAAAACCCTGAAAACCTATAATTTATTCTTAAAAGACAGAATTTCCCCCCTAAAATAGTCTTATAAACCGAAAGAGGGTAAAAGACTCGTATTGTGACCTTTAAAACATCTTATTTTCCTGCCTCAACATCCCGACAAACAGGCTGTGAGCCCCGGCCCAGGTGAGGAGGTGCACCAGTGTGCTAAGGTGGGTCCCTGCCACCAGTTCTCCTTCCTACCTTAAATGTGCTGGTGAAATCCCCTCGTGCCTTTTCCTGTGTACCCAACCCTGACCCCCACTAAAGGCACCCATGGGTCCTCACTCTCTCTCCTCCTCACCTGCTTAGTTGAGTGCATTCCCTTGTGGTTCCCTCCTGTTGTCTCCTTGTGGCATGAGGAACTCTCTCTGGGACTTGTGAGTATAATAAACTGTGTTTTTCCCTGAGTCTCTCTTCTGTCTCCTCTTGTAGCCACACCTCACTGATTATCTCAGAAAAGAAGACAAAACAAGATCAAAAACAAAGAAAAGAAGAAAGGATGAAGACACCCTTATTAGCAAATTTCTTTTTTTCCCCTTGCTTTTCATGGGATAGCAATATGTTTTTCTGTACATTTGAGTGTAACATATAAATTTTAATCCATGATTCATTCATAGTAAAATGTCTACGGACATGCTTCTTTTCTCCATATGCCATCTGTGGGAGGACACTCCTAATATCAGAGGCTGGAAGGTCTTTGTAAAGTTTTCTGAGGAATTGGCATTTAAACGTAAAGCTTTAAATGTCCAGTTATGTGGAGTATTGTATTGCATACACACGTTTTTGAGAGTGAGAGAGTATTCATTGGCTATAGAATAGAGAATGACTTCCTAGCATCAATGTACAAACCTGCTTTCATTTAGCATTTAGATCACTCAGGAATGCTGCTGGTGGTGGTTCCTTTCAGGAGTATGGGAAGTTCAAGTTTCAAGCTCTCAAGTTCTGAGTCTAAAGCTGTTTCAAGAAGCAGAAACATAAGTGACAGCCTTGAGATGCTTAAAAACCCACTTGAAGGGTGAAAGAAGTAATGAGTGGCATTCATCTTCATCATCATCTGCTATTTCATGCTCTTTTAAATAATCCCCAACATACACACACACACACACACGCACCCCTGCCTTCCTTTTATCCAAATTTTAAGCATGGGTAACTAATCTTGGTAACTAAAATTAAAGCCACACAACTGTCCCAAATAAACAACACAGTGTTTTAGAAATTTGTGGCGAATCCTGTTAATCAGCTCTGCTAAGTCATATTTAGTAAAAGGGTGAGTGTGATGAACTTGTGTGTTGACTGAAAAAAGGAAAACTTGAAAGATAAAAGTAGTGGAGGATAATAGATTTAAACTAGAGATTTTTCTTTTATTTGGTGAGGAAAATTGGCCCTGAGCTAACATCTGTTGCCAACCTTCCTCTTTTTGCTTGAGGAAGATTGTCCCTGAGCTAACATCTGTGCTAATCTTCCTCTATTTTGTATGTGGGATGCCACCACAGCATGGCTTGATGAGCAGTGTGTAGGTCTGCACCTGGGATCCAAACTTGTGAAACACAGTCTGCTGAAGCAGAGCATAATAACTTAACCACTCTGCCACCAGGCCAGCCTGTAAACCAGAGATTTTGTTACTAGTTCGAATGTGGTGGTGGTTTTGATTTATTCTTTTTGTGCATCAGTATGAACTTGACTGAACTAGCCCTGGAAATACTGAAAAATTATGGCAGCAGGTAAGGGATTAATTAGTTAATTCCCCAAATCTAAAATCTGTTCCCCTCCCCTTCTAGAATAGGATTTTGGCATGTGTCTCACCAACAAACTGCTATGAATCTGTAGCATTGTGAGGAGCAACTCACAATATTTAAGAAATATGAGCATACTGTTTAGATGACATATTTCAAATTTTGCACCTCCCCCTTACTGTCTGACTGAAGCCCAGCTGGGAAGGAATTTTGGTGCAGTCAAAGTTGTATGCCAATTTGTATTTTTCAAGTTTTACTTCAGGGCTCAGTCAAGAGAATCCATCCTGTGCTAACGTGTTCAGTTTGGCACTTTTTGGAAATGGATGGAAAACAGTTGGAGTTCCAAATCTAATTTTGTGAAATATTCCAGACATTTTAGGGTGGATTTCAATTCCAAGGGAGAAATTTCATTAGAGAGTTCTATGTTAAGACGAGTTACATTTACTATCTTTTCATAAATTGCAACAGGAATGTCTAACTGCAGATATTGGCTTCCAGTTTCTCTCCAGAGGGTTTAAAAACCATTTCATGGAGCTGAAGGAGGAAACTTACAGTTAGGATGTAATGAACAAGAGAAATATAGCTGCTGTTACGCTCTGAAGCTTGCAGAGCAGAAATGTTTACTAAGGTCCCCCTGATTTTTTTCCCTAAGATTAACTCTTCACAACTTAAAGTGACTATAACAGAATTTTGTTATGTGATCTAGAAATTGCGGATTTCCTGTCTCAGAATATCTAGCAATTGTGGATTTCCTGTCTCAGAATTTAACTGCGGAACTGTGTTCACATGATATAACCTGCAGTGTCTTGGAAAGTCTTTTAATGCTTAATCTCATTAAGAGGTAGCGTATTTTAATGTGTATCACAACTGATACTGCTATCTTTAGCACTTAAGAAGGAAGACTGATCCTGTGGGGTTTGATGATTAACTCTGTTATGATGATCCTAGTGTACTCATGAAACTGTTTGGTAATGCACCCATAATTTATTTTTATTTTATATTTTGGAAGCATTGTTATAGGTTAATTGGCTCTATATTTTACAAGTTTGCATCACTAATACCAATAAAAATCTGTTTATATTGTTCTTCTGGGATTCTGATTGCATTAAGCAATGATTAGTCCTAATTAAGTTCTGCAGTCTGTGCTAATTACAATCAAATAAGACTTTACATAAAAATAGGAAATTATGCTGAAGTAAATGCATTTTTGATCATTAATTAGAGAACGACCAGGCATACCTTTGCAGATGTTTTTATTTTATTTTTTATTTTTAGTTATAAGAAGGCAATCTCAACAGTAAGCTGTTGCATTTGGAAAGGGTGTCTCCCACAGTTGTTACAGAAACGATCTAGTTAATTATAAATTTGAGCAATGTTTCCTTATTATACTCCTCATGAGAACTAAACTGTCCTCAGCTGTTCCTCATTCACCCTCCAGGTAGTAATATTATGTTTACATTATAGAGTAAAGATGAGTGGCTGAAAGTTTTAAGAGCATGTGTTCTGTTATATGGCCTCATTTACCTTTTATGCACTGCAGTCCTTTTCACATTTGACATTTCCCTGATTTCTATTTAATGCCGTGGATTCATTTGGTCTCCCCTGCATAAGGTGGTAATGATACTGGTCCCTGTGCTTCCTTGGTATGGTGATAACTGATGAAGAGTATCCTTTTGCCCTCAGCGCTTGACTTTTTAATACTTTTGCCCATGAGGAGCGTTGAATTTCATGTATAAACGAGGAAAGGATAAACAAGATAGAATCACATGTTCTGGCCACCGACGACATCTTTTTCTCTTCTGTCGTAGGAAGCACTAAATGAAGTGGTGCCTTTAAAACACAGCATGGTACCTGGTGCATGGAAGGGTTCAATAAATGTTAGCTAAGATAATAATTATTGTTTGGATTGCATTGCTTTCAGTACTGCTGGAAGTCCAATTTTAGACCAATTAATTGGTTTTGAGCTCAGGAGGGAGAAAGTATTTCATCAGAATTCTGTAATAATTTCTCTTCCTCATCTACATTTGTCGTGCTTGGAGATGCTTTAGTTTGGCAGCTAAACCACTTGCAGAAGCCGAACTTTCTTGGCTGCTCCAATGACCCTGAGATGCCCACTTTGATGCAGTACTAACGGCTCCAATTCAGAAATAATGCTCCAATCTTTGACCATTTATCTACATTCTAACCAACCACTTTTTCTAAACCAACTACTCATTCATTTTTTCATACTCATTTTTCTCTCCTATTTATCAACCCAAGAGCTATCTTTTTATTTTTCTGACTTTTAATTGCACTTCGATTTCTTTGTCCCTCTTTTTCAAACCGTTTTCTTTTTCCGTTTAAAAAATATTTTTATTCATTCTTCAGATACTCTCTTCATTATTTTATTCCTACGTATTTTCTGCTGTTGTCCTATCTTCAGTTGAGTTGCTGGTCTCAAAGTCTCTATCCTCTTTCCCATCTCACTACTGTTATTTCTTTCTGACTGAGTCCACATTCCGGTCAAACAAGTATGAGTTTTGTCTTCCACATATGATTCCCACATTTCTAGCTTTGGGGGTTTGTACATGACTTTTGCTTTGCCAGGAATTTCCTCTATGACACTTTGTCACTAATCCATTTACCTCCTCGTTTAAGTTCCTCCTCAGAATTCTTTTCTTCCAACAATTTTTTACATCTAGATTATAGGCTATGTCTCCTCAGTGCACTAGAATCACAGAATACTCCCAATATCTTTGGGATTATGTAGTAAAGTCTCCTCACATTACAGATGAGAAAACTGAGGTCCAGAGTGGGTCACCTGAGCTACCCGAGATTACAAGACCCTTCAGTGTCACAATGGGACCTGAGTGACTCCAAAGTCCATGTCCTTTCCTCGTATCTGCTGTGTGCCAGCACACACAGATATATTTCCTCTTTGGTGTTTTGAGTTTTGCTGAAACTTTCTTTGGGTAGGTGCCTTTTTCCTCCTCAGTTATTTTATAAGTTCTTGGAAAACAGGGATCATACCTCTTTGCTTTTACTCTTTGTCTTCCATCATCCTCCATAACATCGAACATGAACTGAACTGTTAACAAAGGTTCACTAAATGTTAAATATCGTCTATATCACTCTAGCATTTTTATTTTCTGTTTCCTGCCTTAATTTATATATATTTTATTCCATATCATTGTTCCTGTTTCTTCTTTTCCCTCTCTTTGTTCTTTATTTTCCCCAATTTTCATTACTTTTAAAGTTTTATTTCTCTGCTTTATAGCGACTTTCCATTTTTGTTCTCAGATTTTTTTTCTTTTCTTTCTTTTTTTTTTTTTTTTTTGAGGAAGATTAGCCCTGAGCTAACATCTGCCACCAGTCCTCCTCTTTTTGCTGAGGAAGACTGGCCCTGAGCTAACATCCGTGCCCATCTTCCTCTGCTTTATATGTGGGATGCCTGCCACAGCATGGCTTACTAAGCGGTGCCATGTCCGCACCTGGGATCCGAACTGGCGAACCCCAGGCCACCGAGCAGAATGTGAGAACTTAACTGCTGCGCCACCAGGCCGGCCCCCAGATTTTTTTCTTATGCTTCTTATATTATAACTAGATTTTAGTTAGAAGAAAAAGATAATAGTTAATGACTCTCTTTTTAGTAAGTGGGCAGCAAAAACCAATACCAGGGGTGTCAATTATTGTTGAAGTCATTGAACACTATTTATACAGTCTCTGCATAAATTAACCCTCCATGTGCTAACTCAAGTCTTTTATCTAGTTGACTGCAGTTACCTCATGGACTTTTCAAATGTTTGATGTTTTTCACTGGGAAATCTATTGGTTTGTACATCAGCTAACAACTCTATGGTGATCTGCCTAATGGGAAGAGTTGAACTAGATGCTGTTTTCCTGTGTTGATAGAATGGGAACACCCACATATTGCTTTTTATAAATGCATAGCATGGAAAACTCAAAGACGTAATTTGATTGTTTGGTAGTCGTGATTCTTTAGAACAATCTTCAAAGAGGGAGGTTGAAAGTTTTGCTAAGGAAAATGGGAAGGGTATTCCAGGAATCAGAAAAGGCTAAGTAACTTCTTGCAGGGGAGAAGAGGGAGCAGGTTACTGTGTTTTCTTACATTTAACAGAAATTAGATTAAAAAGATAATAGGGATATAACAATGGAAGTGTTGCGCAAATTCTTGAAGTTAGTGACCACAAATCCCCTATATGATATAAAGAGGAAATATAAGGCATGGAATGACAGCCATTGAGATGCAAAATCATTACATGAAAGGTCCCTTCCTTTGCAAGACTAAAAAGGCTCTGACTTTCATATGGATTTCTTTAAGGTGCCTATTCTGGATGATCTTCACAGAGAACCTGTTTACTGTGTACCTACTCGGTGTTAGGCCTGTCTTTGTATTTATCAGCTCATCAGTCATCACAGCTAATTCTGAGGTGAACATGATCAGTTTCATCTTACAAAGGAAAAGAGTCACAAGGCAGTGAAGTTATATGCCTGTGGTTAAACAATGCATGTGGCAGAACTAAGATTCAAATCTGACATTTATCTGACTTTACCACATTTTAATTTTTTTCTGGGCTACATGACTTCTTGGTGTTAAAAATATCATGTAGATTTCAGGAATTCTGGTCACAAAACTCTAACCTGTCTCTCCTCTTCCACTGATGCCTAAGAAATGCCCATCACCTCCCTACCCCCCACCACTGCCCCTTAAAAGTAATTGAGCATTCAGCTGCAGAGTTAAAACTCTGCCTTAGTGTCTCAATTGTGGAAAGATAGAAAGTTTCTGAAAAATCACCGTTAATTGATAATCATGTAGAAAAATATGTTTTTCATCACTCAAAAGAGAAAAATGTCATTATATTGGTTTAAAAGTGCTTGTTGTAAAATTAGAAGTATGCATCTTTACACATTCATAGTGAGGCTGCTGACCTTCACTCACCTGTGCCCTCCTTCTGTTGATCCAACACACATAGACACACAGATACACAGACACACACACTTACGCATTCACAGAGTCATCACTCGAGAAGAACCACTATAAGCTCATGTGAATATAGCTCTTCAGTCTGTAAATCACATTATTCTTAAGGAAACAATTGCTTACTTATAGATTCATGGAGGTTACCGAAGTCTTTCAGTGTGACACCTATGATGGATTGTAAGAAAAAAAATGGGTAATGAAATGCAAAATAACGGCTATTTCATGGGGAAAATTGCATATCTGACTCAAATAATTTAACTTTCTTGAAAATTATGGTTTTGTACCTAACTTTGAAGAAATCTACTTTTAAAATCCCAAAAGCAGTCTTTGTGTGTTTGGAGAAATATTGAGATGATGTTGATATCATCTCAAATTCTGTTCAAAATAATAAGCCAAGTACATGAACATTTTTATTGGACCCAAATATTTGAGCAAAATTTCTCATGTGCTTATGAATATTTACTGTTAAGAATGTGCAGTCTTTGTTTTGTTAGATTTTTATAGTGATTCAAAATATATTCATGATTTCACTGAGCTTTTATTGTAAAATATAGTTCAGCTTCCTTAGATCACTTATCTTCTAAATATCTGTGAATAATTAAATCATTGTATTATTCTTCTATTTTTTGCAGTTGGATATCATATAAAGGTACAATTTAGTCATGCATGACTGCATTTTATAACTTCTCTTACCTTTTGTAAAATAATTTTATAAAGTGAACATAGGCTTATTAAATAAATGTTACTGCTCAGAAAATCCTGATGAAATCTGTATATGTATTATATATCAGAAAAGACTCTCTTCTGCCTATCCTTTAAAGTGTTATTTGATATAAACTAGGAGAGCTGGAATGTTTTCAGGCTCTATAAATGAAAATGTGATTTCAGTCCTCAGCCAACTTATTTTACCAATAATTTTCCTCTTGAGCCAACAAATGTTTATGAACAAATCAGCTGGTAGAGTTGAAATGTTGTTTCAACTGCCAAGGCATGCCAGTTGTTTTGTGTTTGAATTCCCTCAGGAAAAGAAATATAGGGTATGTTACAGAAAATATCATCTGTTATGTTCTTTCCCCAGGGCAATAGCTCTGCTTTGCCATCAGTGAAACTGCCCATCCTTTATTTGTTGCATGGGCACCTTGTGACTTCTTGCATCAGTTGAGCTGTGAGATGTTATAATGCTCAGAGGGTAGACTGCATGTACTGACATTACTGTAGGAAGAAATTGAGATATCTTAACAAAAGTAATTGTATACTATATTGTTGGCTACTCTAAGTCATAATTACTTCTGCTGTCGCCAAGTGTCATGAATTTAAAGTTAGCCAATTGATTTGGCTTCTATTGTGGAGAAAAACGAACCCACAATCTAGACTTTTCATTATATAAAGAAGAGACAGAAAAGCTTATTTGTCTAGATTCTTTTGTATGTATTTCAAATAGCACAGTCATATTGTATTGTTAACTGAAGTTTCACCTTCTAAAGATTTCATTTTTGTCTCTGCCTAAGAATTAAACTAAATCTAATAAAGTATCGATTACATAGTTTTGGGTGTTACCAGAATGGGGCGAGAACTCACTTGAGATTTTGTGTGTGTGCATATATGTATGTGTATGTATGTGTACACATTTACAGTAAATCATAAACTTTATATTATTTTCAAATTATTAAGAAGAAATATCTGAGCTAATGACAACAATGAATAGAGAACCATTTTCACACCTTTAAATACTAAAGCAGTAAGAACTAGCTTAAAAAGTATGCAACCTGAATTCCCATATGAGCTATTTTAGGGAATAAATATGGGATATTTGTGAGAAGCATGCACATTTGGCTGTGATGTGGCCTGGAATTTATGTTAAGGGTGTTAAAGAACATTGCTTGTAATCCTCATCCTACTGGTTTGTTTGACGCGTCCCTGCTATACTCCTCATCCACCCTCCGCCGTCAATGCCGAGACCCAGGTTGACACTGTAACAAATATGAATTAATTGAATATCATATATCTCATTTCCTATTTGTTGACCACTTTACATTTTGCAAAATCTGTATCATCTAGTCTTCCATGTTCTCTATAGCTA
This sequence comes from Equus quagga, assembly GCF_021613505.1. Classification (NCBI taxonomy): domain Eukaryota; kingdom Metazoa; phylum Chordata; class Mammalia; order Perissodactyla; family Equidae; genus Equus; species Equus quagga. The sequence goes on from NC_060270.1 coordinate 81,120,352, forward strand.
TTTGGTTATAAAACATTTCTCATCTTGTCACGAATTTGAATGTTTTTGAACAAGCAGTCATGGGCTCTATGAAACTGTGATGTCAAAGATTGGCATATAAACAATTTAAAGAGAATTTTCCTTGATAAAAATGGAATTTTACTCAAAGCAATATTGTGCAAAGCATTTTTTCCCTAGCTGTGTAGATGGCAAGCAAATTAATCTTAGTGTCCTCTTCGTTTTGAAGGTATCACATTGAAATCTATTAGGGTAACTTTAGAAAACTTTCTATGTCACATCATTGCATATGACTAATAGTGAAAATCTGCATGCAGACAGACATTCCTGAGTGTGCATATGCAGGCTGTCTCAGTTCTAAGTTGGTAAATATTCATGTTGTACAAACAGGCAGCAGTGAATGAAGCTATAGTTCAATGAGATATTTGTCACTTTAAGGAAAGACTTTGTGGGCAGCTTAAATTATGTCTGAGAAAATTTAGATGACTAAAATGTATACTAATTATTACAGGAATGTTTAAATTACACTATGAAGCATCTTAGCAATTAAAAGTTTCCTGTGGAATTGAATCACATTAACATGCAATAAAGACAGATGACCACCTAATGGTGAAATGAAGGCAGACGCTCTCTGAAAGAGATTAGAGGTGCCTAGTTTAATAGATTTCCATATCAGAGAATAAAGAACTCATGAAGAAAGTACAAGTTGATGCAAGATGGCTTGGAAAGTTTGCATCTGTGAGAGATAAATGGAGTTTGTGGCCTGGTCCTTGAACCATTGGGCCATTAATTGTAAAGGTACAACATAATGAGATGAGAATTGCAAAGAGACGCTCTTGTGCTATTTTGGTGGTAACATAAAAGAACAAAAATTAAGACAAACACCAATAGTAATGTTTCTATAAGGATCATACTGCCAATGAAATACTTGGACAAAGAACTCTACATGATGAGTTCATTAGGCCAGAAGTCTTTTTATTTAACTATAAATCACCTAAATACCACTTTAGTTCCAGGTCAATTGATGTTATTATTAATGCTTTTAATATATATAAAACAATTTCCATCATAAAATATGGAATGATAGGTGGACTACCTTTCTGAGCATGATTGATATTAGTTGGCTTGGTTTCAGAAATAATTACTTGAAGGATTCAGCTATCCTGATAAATTTTATATGATGTCAAGGCTATAAGACTTAATAGTCTCATATCTAATTCATTCCACTAGCAAAGGCATGAGTAAGTATTGTGTTATCGGAAAAAAAACTGTGTCTTAAATTGGGCTGGATGAGGAAAATACCCTGTGGCCAAAATTCCTATTTGCCACCCGGAGTGGAAAGCCCATTCTAAATTTTACAACCTTTGCAGCGCGTTGTTAAATGATGTAATGATAGAGGAGTAGGTGGAATTGCATCTTAATGAGAATGTCCTTTGGCAGACAGTGAGATGAACATGTAGAAACAAATCATTTTAAGAAGCCCCTTTTTAAAAAAAAATTAAATAAAAAATAAGAAGGAAATCAACTTTAACTAAGGGGGAACTGTAAAATAAATTACTCAGCCCTAAGGTACGTTGTCTTCAGGTGTCATCTTGTAAAATGTCTTCGTTAGCTGTTGATAAAACAGAATTGATGACCCAATGAACAACCTGAAGTGCTTGGTGTATTTCTTTAGTTAACCAGATGGAAGTACGCTCTCTCAGAATAAGGTTAAATTTGAGTATGCTCTTTTGTTTGATGTGGTTGATTTCTGTGTGCGTGTATTTCTATTCAATATAAAGAGAGAGAACTCTTATTTTCTATAAGAGCCTATCTTATAGGAACCCCTCTATTTGCATGGACATCACAATTTGTAGAACATTTTGTTTCACATAAATGAGGACAATCATAATAAAGAGATCATTGTTTATGAAAGAGAGAGTGATAGTTCATAAATTATACCTATTGTTAACCACCGGAGATGTAAGGGACCTTAAAGTGGTCTCCTTTCATTCTTTCATTTTTGAACTAAGTTCTTTGTTCCACATTCATGTACAAACTATAATGTAATTTATTTTATTTGAAACATCAGCTTGGCCTGTTCTTTAAAGGTTGACATAAAAATGCTTCTGACAGTCTCTAAACCTAAAATGCCACTTGGGATTTTTTTTATTTTTCTGCAGACAGAAAGGAACAGTCTAAGTTAAAAATCATTGGGAGTAAATTCCCTAATTCTTTGATGTGATATCTGGCATCAGCATTTAAAACCTAGATTAATTATGACATAGAAATAATCTTGAGCATCAGAGAGCAAGAGTGGAGAACCATGATTTCCTTGGGTGACTCTGTCAAAATGTGGATATAGCTACTGATATAGGTACTGCTTCCCTTGGCTCCTATGCCATCTTAGATATTGTCCATTATGGCACTTATTGTGTTGGACTGCCATTTGCAGGACTTGAGTCCTTGAGGGCAGGAAGTCTTTCTTTTGACCTTTGGGTCTACACCAGGATTTATCAACCTTGGTACTACTGACACTTTGAACTAGATAATTCTTTGTTGTGGGGTTCTTTCATGCGTTGTAGAATGTTTAGCAGCATATCTGACCTCTATCTACTGGATGCCAGAAGAACCCCTCTCACCCCCAAGCATGACAATTAAAAATGTCTCCAGATGAGGACCAGCTCAATATCTGATACATAGTTGACGTTTAGTAAATATTTTCTGAAAAAATAAGTGCAGTTACTGATGCTGCAGAAAACAATAACATCTTTGCCAGTACATCCAGAAATTTGTTCTGGATTCAGATATGTTCTGAAAGTGTCAGTCATTTCAGAGTAAGAAGGCAGCTCTGATTTCCCCAATTCTGTTACCTAACTCTGAATAAATTCGGGTGACTTTCCCTTCTCCACCCCACTCACCCCCTTCCATCCTCCCCATGCCTCTGCTTGAGGACTTGTAGCTGTGCAATCCTGGCAAACTGGTGACAGCAGGTCATCTCACTGTGTGGACATCTTCAGATCATCTTGATTTGAGGAGTTGTGTAATCCATTACAGTCAGATACACAGACATGTACAGATACCCTCACAGCAGGAGTAGAAGAAACTAGATATTGACAGAGTGAAGGCAGGGTTCCTATTACATGTGTGCTTCAAAGTAGTAACCCTGAATTAATCTTCATATCTAAGGGGTCAGTATATATTTACGAGAGTCTCATCTCTGCTTTTCAACTGCACGACTTGGAACAATTCTGCTAAGTTCTCTGACCTGCTATTTTGTCACTGATAAAATTAAAAGAGCAGTAGTATCTACCTTCTCTGACATGATTTTGGGTCTCTGCTATGCTCTTCCATTTTACTCTCAGTATTCTGTATGGATACACATCACACTTGGTTATGCTTATTTTTTCCATTGCCTGCCACGCTTGCTGGCCTGTAAGGTATGTAAGGAGCAGGCTCAGAACTCTCTCATTCACCAGAGTCTCAGTCACGGTGCCAATATATGTTATCCCTCAAATAAAGGAATAACAGTGCCTTGTAATAACATACACTAGAAAAATGTTAGTAATTCTCATTTATTCATTCAGTAGACATTTAATGAACACCTACTTTTCAAAATCCCCTTGGGGAACTCTCTAGAACCAGAAATACATCCCGAATGGATTTAAGTCCCTGACTTCGTGGAGCTTGCATTCTACTGGGCCAGGCATCAAGAAGAATTGAAATCTATCTATCACCTATGTATCTATGTATCTATCTATCTATCTATCTACCTACCTACCTTCCTACCTACCTAACTTCTGATATTTAAAGATGTAAAGTGGTACAAAAAATATAGCAAGATAATAGTGATGAAGGAGTCTATTTTATAGAGAGTGGCAAGGAAAGGCTTCTCAGGAAGTAATTAACATCATAATTTTATCATTATCATGATTAACATTATCATCAAGATGATGCTATTAGTCTTTCATTAGTAGAACTTGTACTCTGATTCATCTTCCTAATAGCGACTCTAAACTATTTACATTCTCTGACCTGGTTCCCCTTGAAACCAAGAGTAGGAGATGGAGCTGAGGGTAGATTTTATTGCTTTGAAATGGAGGTTTTGACTATGCAATGATTCAAACCCGTAGCCTTAATCCATCCAGTCTTAATGTGAGGCCCCTATAAGGAGGCTTTACCTCTAAAACTTTATATACTATTTGTTTCCTAAGCAACCCCTCCTTTTTTTCTTTCAGTTGGTATACACAAGGCAACTTTAATGAACTACTTCCAATCCTTTTTAAGCTTATAGTAGGGTTTTTCAACCTTGACACTTTTGACATTTTGGGCCCAGATAATTCTTTGTTGTTGGAGACTGTTCTATACATTCTAGAATGTTCAGCAGTATCTCTGATCTGTAACCACCAGATGCCCCCTCTCTAGTTGTAACAATTGAAAATGTCTCTGGACATTGCCAGATGTCCCATGGGGGCCGAAATCAGTCTCTGCTGAAAACTGCTGCCTTGTAAGAACCTTCTCTGTCATTCCAACTGTTGTGTATAGTGTCTCCTGCAAGTGCTTTTGCTGCCTCACTTGTGTTTGCTTGTGTGGCACCACAGGCTCCTTTCTCTTCTCCAATGATTTGATCCCATCGGTCCTTTAAGACCCAGCTAGAACTTCACCTACTGCCTAAAGCCTCCTCTATGCACTATAGCCTGTTCCGTATCTTCTACTTCAGAATTCCTATTTGGAGTCTTTTCTGTTTGATCTTTGCCATCTTCATCCATTAGCTGAGCCCACTGTTGTTCATTGAAAGGCTTATATCTTTTTTATCTCAAGTAGACTATAAATTCTTTGAAAGGAGAGACCATGCATTAGTCACCTTCACATCTTCATAGAACATCTAGAAAAATACTTGGAATAAGGACATTCATTAAGTAGTGGGTTGAATTTAGCATAAGCATATCTTATTCACAAAATTTCACCAATAACACCATCCTTAACTGGGAGAGGTGATAGGTAACACAAATGGTATAGTTTTCATAACAATCAATCATTTTAGAAATTATTATTATTTTTTATAAACCCAACATATAATTCAAATGTAACAAATACCTTGGAGGTTCAGTAACTGATTCTGGTGGAACTGAGATTACAGAACGACTTTTTCTGAAGGAAGATATTAATCTAGGGTGATCCAGAGTTTGGAGAGTCAGACTCATTAAGTAACGGTCTTCCACCTGAGCCCACAAGGCTCCACCTAGCTCTTTATGAAAAAGGTAGTTTCATGACCATTTAAAACACTGAACTTGATTATTTTTGATAACAAGGTCCTTTGAGGGGAATGTATAGAAAGGGATGTCCATTGCAGTAAATCAAACATGTGTCTTTCTAGAAGTTGATGGTTTGGTTTAACTCTTGAAGGGAAGGTTAATAGGTCTCACTGGAAGAAAAGCCTGCACATTCAATTCTTTCTCTGTCCAAATATAACTTGTTATTCACAGTGTATCTGTTTGTTCAAAAAATTCAGTACTCGTGTGGCCTTCAGGTAACTATTGAACATTGGAGAACCAAATTCAAGGTCCTTTTAGTGACATTTGGGAAGTGTAGGACAACCACAGCTTTCTAACATCACATCTCAGGTCTCCTAGTGTGTTTACTCCACTTATGTTATGATTGATAGTCATCCTTCTGCTTTCATTTGCACATTTAACAGACTGCATAGGGATTTCTGAAACACGGACCTATCTCATACTTCTCATAAATAATTTCTTTTAAACTGTAAAGTGAATTGTGTTATTTCCAAATATAACAACTGGATGTAAACTGCCTGGGGTATGTACTTAACTGAGAAATGCCCATGTGGTGAAGACTTCATGGATCAAATGCCATACCCACTCAGATTCATTTTAGTCAGTCAGGATAGCTCTGCACGAAATGAATATTTACTAAATTATTTGTGAGTGTACGGTAAAGGGCTAGGTTATAACATACTGATTATTTTATGTGCTAACTACATATAGCAATTAAATGAATCCTAAACACACTTTTTGTGAGCTTTCCCTGCAGTGGATTCTTTCTGGGCTGCCTGCCATTCCACAGACCCTTCTTTAAGATCCTTCCCAGCCTTCCTTCACACCTCCCTCAAGGAGGGCTGTAGGGACCAGGCTGATGTATGTGACTGGCCGCCTCTGAGACAGAGCTGGGGCACCCAAGTCCTCTCCTGGCAATTATGAATTAAGATTCACAGAAACTAGTTCGTCTCCACTAGTAACTAAATGTTAGCCTGGTGGTCATGGAGAGCCACAGTCCGCCATGCTCATGTTGGGACAGCAGAGGATGTGGAGGAGAAGGTAAAGCAGAGGTTGGGGATCAGAGCCATTGAGAGTAATTACTTTCCACAAGCTTTCTAGTTTCTGCCTCCCTTCCCTGGGGAGACTGGACTTCACATTGTGCCAGCAGGTTCCATGTCATCATCCGTATCCTTAAAACAAAGTCATCTTCCGCTTGTGCTGGTTGACTGGGTTTCTGCCAGCAACAAAGCCTTGAAAGAAATTATTTCCTCTCTTATCCTAATGAGAAGAGTGAAGTTCAAAGAAGCTAGTAATTCATCGAGAGCAGTGCAGCTAGGGCATGGCCAAGTCAGGATTCAAGTCCTATGTTCAATATTCAGCTGTCTCTGCAGCTACTCACATGGTCATGGTTTCCATCAGCACAGTTTAGTGTGGCTGCAAATAATTTTGCAGAATTGGTGTGTTGTGAATGGCCTTGTAATTGGGCACTTGTGTGATGGTGCATGCTGTGTGTGCATATAGCTGGGCTCATTGCTTAAGATGTATTTCCTCACCTGCAGGCCAAGATTGACAGTTCTCTTTGCTGCTTTTCCACAACAGCTCAGAGGCATGCCTGCTAACTCAAAGCCATTCCCTCAGCTTAGAGTTTTCAAGTATTGTGAGCCCTGGAGAACTTTCATTTCATCCATAAAAATTTAAATATCTGTCTTTATCAGCTCAGGCTACTATAACAAAATAGCCATAGTCTGGGTAGCTTAAACAACAAGTATTTAGTTTTCATAGTTCTGGAGACTGGGAAGTCTGAGATCAGGGTGCCAGCATGTTCTGGTTCTGGTAAGGGCCCTCTTTCTGGTTGGCAGATGACTGCCTTCTGCCTGTCCCCTCATGTGACAAACACAGATGGGGTGGGAGGTGGGGGGCTGAGGAGAGAGAGAGAATGTATACACACACAGTCTCACTCTCACTGGTCTCTTCTTATAAGGGCATTAATGCCATCATGAAAACCCCACCTTTGTGACCTCATCTAACCCTAATTACCTCCTAAAGGCCTCACTTAGTAATATCATGCTGAGGGTTAGGGCTTCAACATATGAATTTGTTGGGGGCACAAACATTCAGTCCATAACAATACCTTATTCTATATCAGGTAATGGATATATTATATTCCCTAATTAATTTCCATTTAGTGTCCTTGTTAATTTACCAGGAGCACCATACAATTACACAGATATTACCACCACATCTAGTTCTTTTGTGCTTTGTTCCAGGCTTCTCTGGTTCCCCTTTGGAGCTCCCTGTCCAGGCTGATCAGCATTGGCCTCTCCTTCATCTGCTTCCTCAGGGGCTTTATGTGATCTTTACAGTCACGACAATTAGGGCTCACCTGACTCAACCGTGAACTGCCCTAGTCAATTCACTGAAGTCATTCAGAGAGAATGGCCCTACATGATCAGACCTCTGCCTCCATCAAACGTCATCTCAAGCCACTTTTTCCCTTGCTTTCTGTGCTCCAGACCAACTAAACATCTTCTATTTCCTTAACCACATCATGCTCTCTCTTGTCTCTGGAGATTTGACCATGCTATTTTCCCAGCCCAGAATGCTTCACCTGCTTAACTCCTTCTCACATCCTCAGTCTCAGCTTAACCTCACTCCCTCGGAGAGGCCTTCCCTGACCTCTGAGCTTGGTTGTGTTCTCTTGAATCCACTTTTATCTCATATTTCCTGCATCATTACACCACCACTTATTAAAATTGCTTTTAAAGTATGTATCTCCCTTATTAGACTGTAAACTCCCAGAGGGCAGTGACCATATCTTTTGCTCATTGTTGTATACCAAGAGCCTATGACAGATAGGAGTACAGTCATAATAATGATAACTAAAGTAGAGGATATGAATCTCATTCTAAGCACCAGGTGTCCAAGAAACATGACCTTTATTTGTTGCTATGAGTCTACATAATTTTTGGCTCTGAGTTATTCTGATAGATTGTTGGGAAGTTCATTGTGGTTAGACTTGAGGGCTCCTCGCTCACTATGATTGTGCCATATTATTGGAGCTTTTCTAGTTATCACTCATGTGTACAGAGCTTACTACTGAGACATCCATTGTCTCTGAGGCTTTTTGGTGCTTTGGTGCCATGGATGAGACTGGAAATCACTGGTGAAGATGGATACCTCAAGGCCTTATGAGCCCATTTCCCTTGATATACCATATTTGATATGAAATCCATATGAATTTCATTCTCCCTTGACGTACCATGTTTCGTTCCTTGAAGGTAATTTCTGTCTTTCTGGGTTCAGTCAGTGTTATTAGAGCTGAGTCCTTGTTATTCCAGAACCAAAAATGTCTCCTGTACGATTATTCCTACCTTAAAGAGTCTCTTTCTAATCTCAGGAAACCCCTCTTTGCCTCCTGCTTCTCTAAGACTCTTTATCTCTTCCCTAAACACCAGTCACTCTCTTTTTCTTTCAAAAGTAAACTTTAATGTTCTACAAATTTCAGAACCTGAACTAGTGGCACACAAAAATCAGTTCCCTTTTCCTTGAGAGCAGCAAGGGCTTAGTCATCAAAACCTCCCAGGAGAGAAAGAGAAATGGAAATATTTGTGCTCCCTTCTTCTAGTGCAGCGTGAAGGGTAAAAGCAAATAATTAAATTTGCATAATAAAAGAGCCTGAATGTTCCTATCTTGCTACACTAACATTTGTTGAATGTTTACTGTGTGTCAGACACTGCCAAATGCTGTACATGGAAAAGCACGTGTAATCCTCACAAGAACCCTTTGAGATAGGTAATAATCTCACATATGAGGAAAGGGAGGCTCCGAGAGGTTAAGTCATGTCGTAAAGTCACAGAAGAGGATTCCTGCGCACAGCCTGCCCTCAGAGTCTACAGCCTCACCTCTGCTGCTGTTTCCCTTTAAAAGACTGATGGGGTTTTGCTGGTGAATAATTAGGTAAAGGAGATCCCTGAGAGCTTTCATAACCAAATAATAACAAAAATAAATTTTACCGGCAGCTTTTTGCAGACTGGTGGCCCTATTTTTATTTTCTAAAGTAAAAGAATAACAATAAATATGAGGGTTTCAAGATATATAAGAATATAGTATCCAGGAGACTTTGGGAGATATTTTTGACAAATGTCATCTGTCACGTCTCTCTCGAGCTACATCTTTTAGAGAGCTTTGATTTTGACCTCAATTCCGAATGATATGCCTATACTCTAACTCACCTCCTTGGTAAATTGGACAAACGTTGACATCTGAGTGTGAAACGCCCTCCCCACTGCACACACCTTTCTGTGAAAACTGCTCTCTAAGGCTCCTGGCAGGGAGAGAGGCCGCGCTTATTTTCTCCTTGTATCTGTTGTTTGATTCTCATGGGAATCATCAAGGTTTATTTCATTGAGACAACTCTCCAGACTTGGACCAGGATACAGTCTCTGAGAGCATTAGCTGGTGTATGAAGACTGTCTAGACACGTTAATGCACCTTAATGTAGCACTGTAGCGTGAACGGGACCGCAATTCTGTAGACGAGCTTCTTAAGTCAGAAACCACTGATGTTTCCTATCAGTCTCTGTATTAATCAAAATATAGTGTAAAAACTTTTGCAATTGCTCCTAAATATTGAGATTTATATGAAAGAGAGTGCAAGTTTACAATCCTTTGCCCAAAATACTTGGAGCCAGATGCTTTTCAAAATACTGGTGTTTTAAAGCTGTAATATACTGCGTATATGCTTTCTGTTACATAGCCCCCTCAGCACACTGTAATCAATCATAATGATATTTCCACAGCAGAATATAAGATTATTCACTTCAGCTGTCAGTTTCCATCAGCTTTTACTGCCAAATTAGAAAATCAAGTTTTGCCCTCAAATGAGTTTCAAAATAATTTCTTTTATTTTCACAGCTTTTTGCACATTAGCATTGTGGATGAGAGATTGTGGACCTGTAGTATGTATCCATTCTTCTTAACCAGAAAAGAAACAAAAACGAAAACAAAAAAATGGATTGGCAACTTGAGGCAAAACTGGAGTTGAAAGAAGGGGCTCTGTGCATTATTTTTCTTTCTTTTTATAAGGAAAACAATTATTAGTGGAGATAGAATCAATTTGGGGAAGAGACTGGAAGAGAGACATGTACCTTTGAGAAAATAGGAGGGAAAGGACCACCAACTGTCAGCCAGAAGGAGGGGAGGAGAGAAAGCAGGGGTGAATGGCTGGCTTGTGTGACATGGAAAGGAGGCAGGACACGGAAGTACAGGTTTTCAGTCATCATAAGCGCTAATATCTTCTGCTCATTGTCGAGACGGACAATATTTGTGTTTGAATTGGCAAATGCCAGTGTGTGAAACAGACTGTCAAGCACAACAGAGGATGTGGCTGAAGCATAGATTCCTGATTCTCAAACTTTTGATGTCAGGACATCCCGTACGCTCTGTTAATCGTACAGGTGTCATTAGTCACTCAGATATTGTGGGCCCTTCTCCACTCAATGCATACAATGTCTTACCCTGAAAGATGCTTCCATGGCTTTTTCCTTTGCAATTTGAAAAGTTACACAAAATTATTTTTAGCTTTTGAAGATCTCATCAAAAAGGAATGTCTAATTCCTTTTTCTTTAAATTCTAAGTAGTTGTATTCAGAGCTAATGGTGTGCCTTAGCTTGCACCATTATAAATATATTTGCAAAGGCTTTGTTGTATAAGACATAATAAGAAAAATTATTACCATCTATGAGGCCGAGGGAAAGACACTTTTTGTCTTATTCTCATTCGTTCTTTCAAGTAGATTCTTCCCTTTCCTCAGTCTGATCTTTTTGAGTATCTTTAGACATAGATTGATGTTGCTGTACATTGAGAAAGTGAGTCTTCAATTTTCTCTTTTAAGAAACCAAGTCTATCCTTAAATATAAGGAAAAGGCATTATAAATAAATTTTATTTTATTTTAGAATAAAATACTACTAAATTCAAAAAATAACTCAGATAAAATTTTAAACTTTAGAACAATTTTCAAAAAAAATTTAAGAATACTGTAAAATAAGACCACAAAGTGTACTTACTTCTTATTGTGTTTCCACATAAGCATAAGAAAATTTTTAAGATTTCGAAACAATAATCTATTGGTTGGTAATGAAGTTACAAAGAGGGTAGCTGGTCAAACCAAAGAAACCACCTAAGAGCACAGTACAGGTACCAAGAAAAAACTGGATTAACCTCTGGAAATGCCCATAGCTATACTCTAAATCTTGGAAAATATTGGAAAAACACAAGGGTTCATAAGCACACATTTATGCTCTCAGAGTGACGCTTTCATCAAACAAAATACAGCTTCTGGAAAATCCCATTGTATACTTACAAGTGCACGTTACAAATTTGCAGGGCATTCAGTTTACACTGTGTAAGACACCTATGGAGCAAGAAAGCAAATAAAGTCAGATTTATCATTTTAGCAAACTCAAGCATGTACTATTTTGATGAATGAGGTTCCTCAATATTTACCATTATTAGATAAGTAATGCAATAATTAATATTAAAAAAAAGTACCATGTTACTGGTAGCTGACATTCTGTTACTCCATTTCCAGTCTTTTCTCTCTATTCAATTCTCTTTTTGTTTGTGAATTATTGGCAGTTTCCTTTTATTGTGTACAAAACTGAATGCAGACTCTTTCCTCTGCAAACTTACTGCTTTTTCTGTTGCCAATACTTTGCCATCCCATAAATTCAATGGGCTAAAGATTTTAGTCACAACCCCAGTCTTCCCTCTACGTCTTGTCTTCCTGGTTCCCACGCCCATTCCAGTAAGTACTAAATGTTTTAATCATTGTTATGAAATAATTCTCAAATATATTCTCATTACAGTTTCAATTCCCTCATTTTATTACTCATCTAACACAATCCAGTCCATCCTCCAGCCACCCCCAGTGTGACATCTCCTCCAAGGAGCCGTTCCTGACATCCGCCTCCTCTGCCATTCTAACCAGTGCCTCGTCTGCTGTGCATCATAGTACCCTGCACACACCTCTGTCCAGGAGTTATCCTATTTTTCTGTAATTGTCAGTCTATTTGATTCTCTCCACCGTTCAACTGAAAATTCTTATTTTTATCTCTGATTTCAGCACAATGCTTGGTACTAAATATATACTTGATGAATAAACGAAAGAGGTAACCATGTTATCTGATCATCCTCTGCTTAAAAATCTTTTTGTTGCTCTCAGTTACCCACGGAATACGTTCCAATACCTATGTGTGACAAAGCAAGTGCATATAAGCTGTCCTTGACTGTGTTTCTAGCTCGCTGCTGAGCTATTTGTAACATTCTGTGGACTTTTATAATTTTCTGCCTTTGTCCATGTATTTTTCTCTGTCTAGAATATATCATCCTGCGTCCTCCTAGCCCCATGCCATGCCTTTCACCAGGTCCTCTCCACCTGGCAAACTTTCATACATCTTGCAAACCCACTGTAAATGTCATATCTCTGTGAAACCTTATAATTCTTTATATGTATCTTTACCAAATGCACTTATATAATTGTATTGCGAGTACCTTTAATGTGTTCTTTATTGTGTCCTAGAGCCCAGCTCAGTGCGTGGCATCTATCAGATGGTCCGTAAAGATGGTTTGATTAAATGGCTGTGTCTTGAGTTAATAGAATTGTATAGGGATAAAAGCACAGGTTTTGGAGACAAAAAAAGATTTTGTTTGAATACCGGTTCTGTTAGTTACCCACCGAGTGACCTTAGGCTAGCTGCTTAATAGTCCTGATCCTCAGTTTACTCGTATATAAAATGGGGATATTAATTTATGCCCAGTAGGTTTGTGAGGATTGAGTTAGTCAACATGAAAATGCCAGCCTCAGAACCAGGAACGTGTGGTTGCCCAATGAATGGCAGCTGTTATGATTATTAGCTGTGGATATCCTGCAGAAGCAAGATCATTGACAGCTTAGTTGGATTTCCAGGAAATATGGTTTTAACCAGACTTTAAAGGAGGAATAACACCCTACTAAAAGGAGATGGAACAGGTGTCATTGTAGCCAGAGGGAATGGCCTAAGCAAAGTTAAGGGGTGGTCCAGGTGGTTCTGAAGGAAGCTAATAGGCCAGTGTGAGCGGACGGTGGCGGCACATAAAGCCTATAGGCAGGAAGGTCCAGAGGTGGAGGGCCTTGCGTGTTAGATTCATGGGCTGTTGACGTCTCTCCAGACCTGCTAACCTGCTGCCATCCCTTTAGAAAATTGTTCCTGCTGATTTTCGCACAACCTGATCTAATTGCTATCCATTTCAAAGGAGCGTACCTAAACCAAGCCCCACCGATGGGAGCAGGCATGTAAGTAGCTGTGCTGGGACCCCCTGTTATTTCATCGAGAAGCTAATCACAGTGGTCACCAAGGAGAGCAGAACCCCTGAACCCTTTACTCCTTTCTCCAGAACTCTATTAAAAAGAGACCCTCCACATGGCAGGCAGCCAGTGTGTGGAGGAGCCGCAATTTCACTTCCTCTTTGAATCTGATTTGTCAGCTTGTCAGAGAGACAAATGTCTTCTGAGCAGAGCATCAGCTTCTCTGCTATGAACGTGTGCCATGACTGCACATCATACTAAACTCCGCTGTTCATACAGCGATAGGGACTGGTGGGAAAAGCTGTAATCTAAAATAATTCACTTTATTTTATTCATTCTTTTTTTCAAATGGGAGAGTTTAAGGAGGAACTGTACATCTTATCTAGGAGACAATAACCTGTTAGCTGGCTGAGGAACTGTCTAAAGAACTGTGCATCTCTATAAGCAGTTTGTCACACCTGGTTAGTTTTTATTACTGTGGAGGTTTCATTATCTCCTTTGGAATTGCAGAATTTTTCGAGTAGAAATGTGTGTTTCTTTATAGGAAGTGTGCTTTCTGGGAGTAGTTTTGCGTGGCCATTTTCCTGTCTAATGCCTAAAATTTGGCTATATTTTTAGTCATTCTGGCTCAAAAAGAGAACCTAAAGTCCCTCTGTCTAATGCTTTAGCACTAGCTACATACGGCCATTGAGCACTTGAAATGTGGGAAGAGCGGTTAGGGATTGAATTTTTAATTTTTAAAGTAAATTAATTTTTAAAATTTAGAAACTGATGTTTGATTCAGTGACTGGAAAACTTTAAGTTATTCAAGAAACTTGGTTATATGATTCTACTTTTATTAAAATCAAACTTTTTATTTTGTAGCTTTACATGCAGTTGCAAGAAATAATACACAGAGAACTCATGTATCCTTTACTTGGTTTCTCCAGTGATAACATCTTCAAAACTATAGCACAAGATCACAATCAAGATACTGACATTATATGGTTAGATTCAGAGCACTGTCCTCACCACAAGAATCCCTCATGTACCCTTTTTACTTTTATAGTCACACCCACGGTCCTCCACACCACCCCCGCCCCCACATCCCTGACCTTAGCAACCACTAATCTGTTCTCCATTTCTGCAATCGTGCCATTCCAAGAATGCTATATAAGTGGAATCATATAATAAGCACCTTTTTGAGTCTGAGTTCTTTCATTTGAGATTTATCCATTTTGTTGCATGTTTCAGTAGTTTGTTCCTTTTTATTGCTGAGTAATGTTCCAGGCTGTGAATGTACCACAGTTTGTTTAATCATTGACCTGTTGAAGGACATCTGTATTTTTTTTTTCAGTTTGGGGCTGTTATGAATAAAGCTACAATAAACATTTGTGTACAGGTTTTTGTGTGAACGGAAGTTTTTATTTAACTGTGATAAATGCCTAAGAGTCGAGTTGCTAGGTAATATGGTAGTTATATGTTTAGTTTTGTAAGAAACTAAATGGTTTTCAGAGTGGCTGTACCATTTTGCATTCCGAACAGTAATGTATGAGTGAGCCAGTTTCTTTGCATCTTTGCTGGCGTTTAGTTTTGTCATTGTTTTTTGTTTTATCTAGTCTGATAGGTATGTAGTGTGAATCTCCTTTTTCAACTGTAAATTTTATGAAATCTACATAGAAATCAAGTATTTGTAACGGAAATTTAGCATCCAAAATGAGATGTGCTGTAGGTGTAAAATACACACTGCATTTTGAAGACAGTTTAAAAAAATGTAAAATATCTCAATAGTTTTATATATTGATGAGATGAAGGGATTATAGGAGACATTGGCTTAAATGAAATATATTACTGAAATTAATTTCACCTGTTTCTTTTACCTTTTTTAATGTGATTACTGGAAAGCTTAAAATTACCTGGTGGCTCACATTGTTTTTCTTTTGGGAAGCACTGATCTAGACTGTAATGCTCCCAGAAGCCCACCTGGGCCCCCAGATGGAGGCCCTTGTTTTATTTAGTGCAGGATTCAGCAAGCATTCTGTGACAGACTAACTAGTAAACATTGTAGACTTTGTGGGCCATGAAGTTTCTGTTGCAACTACTCAACTCTGCTGTTGCAGCACAAAACCAACTATAGATAATATGTAAATGAGTGAGCATGACTGTGTTCCAGTAAAGCCTTATTTATGAAAACAGCCTGTACGCCCAGTTCCCTCGTTTGCCTATTCCTGGTATAATGAATATAAACAAATGAACAACAAAAAACCACGCACACATTGGCAGTATTAGATATGATCCAGACAATAAACAAGAAACAGTTCTAGATATTTCAACAAAAGGAATTGAATAGGGTATTGTTTACACAGTAATACAAGAGCTGAGAAGGTAAACAGTATGGTAAACCATTCCAGATTTAGCAACCACTGGAAACTGCTACCACCTCTAGATTTGGAGGGGCAATGAGAGGGAGGAGGGAAGTTCTTAGAGTTCATCTGGTGGGAGTCGTGCCATGTTGGGACTGGACTGGGACTGCAGAGGAAATGGCTGTCCAGTGGGACAAGACACTGAGGAAGTCCAGCAGCTGCCAGAGTTTCTCCCTGCCTTCTGCCCCTCCAGTCTTCTCCCAGTGCCTTGCAATGGGTGAACCAACATCAGGAGGGGAATCTGGGAAATGTAGTTCCCTACAATGTAGAGCAGAGCCCAGTACGCATGGACTGGAGAGCAATGCCTTTTTAGGCCACTGGTTACACCTAAAAATTAAGGGGAAGTAAGGGACTTTGACCTAGCCTGGTGGCCAAGAACACCATTTTTACAGCATATTCCCTTCCTTCGTGTGGACTCTTTTTCAGTAGTTTTACTATTTAATCCCTCAGGGAAGATGGTTAGTCAAGAAAGAATAAGATAAAAGCCCTGAGAAGCAGAGTCCTCAGATGGAGTTATCAGTTCTGTCAGTAAATCATCGGGAGCGTGCAAGATGTGATGGCAGTGATGGAATGGAAGCTGGCAGTTTGCCGCTGGAGGAAGAATGACAGTTTTTCCCTCTGGGTATGAGCCACCCATACAATATGAGATTGGAAAATAGGAAAACAGAATTTCACTTCAAATTCAACTAATGGACAAGACATTTTTTTTTCTCCCTTCTGTTTTTTTTTTTTTCTTCTTCTTCTTCTTCTTCTTTTACTGTCTGGAATAAGGCAAAATCTCAATTTTGCTTCAATCTGTTCCTGAGTTCCAAGAGCTGGGTTTGGAAGTGTCAAGGAAAAGGCCATTCATTACATGTTACACTTCTCTTTGAAATGACATCCATCCTTTGAAAGTTCCCTTCTTTTGTCTTCATTGTATCTTGCATAGGTGTTTCCAGACATCTGTAACATGCACTTATTCATAGTTGTTTTAAGAGAGAAACTCTTTTTCCCTTTCTCTTATATTTCTGTGTAGGGAACATTCCTGGATTCATGATATATTGCCTCATTCTCTCTCACGAGAGTGGAACAGACTTAATTGATTGGTGGTGGATTTGGGAGAAGAATCTAGGCATATGTGGCTCAGGCCCTTCTAGGCTTGCTTCTCAGAAAGTCTGTGTTGGCATATGCTTTCCATTATGTGTGTAGGAACCTCGCTACAGGGTAGGCAAGCTTTTGTTCAGAGCTGCCTCTGAGAGGGAAGGAGGCAGGACTTAGTATTAGGAAGGCCACTTAACTGAGGGTCTAAATTTATATTCTCTGATCAGCATCATTATTTATAAAAGTGATATTTAGATCTCCATACAGTTGATTCCTCAATTTGTTTCACATTCAATTTCAAATTTAGGACAAGAAGGGGAATAGGATATATTTGTTGGGTCCTTCTAACACCTCTCCCATTGTAATAGGGGCGACCTGAAAGCAAGAATCATGTATTAGCATACCTATATTAAAAATTGATATTTAATACATAACCTGTGTCAAGTACTCTGCTAAAAGTACACACACGCAATTCCTATTTGTCCCCCACACAGTCAACTTAATATTCCTGCAGTTTTTCACATCTCAGCGAATAACACCACCATCCACTCAGCTTTTCAGGCCAATCACATTAGTATCATTGGTTTCTCATTTTTTCTTCACTCACAATATCCAATTCATATGCAAGCTCTTTCAGCTCCAGCTCCAAGATATAGCCCAATCTGACCACATTTCACCATCAACACCACTACCCTTCTAGCCAAGCCGCCATTATTCCCAGGCCTAGAGTCCTCCAGTAGCCTCCTGTCTGATCTCATTCTTCCGTCTTGCCTATTTAAAGTCATTCTCCATGTAGCCGGAAGGATGAACTAGATCATTTACGTCATTCTTTTGCTTAAAACCTTCCAAGAGTTTCCTGTTAGATTTAAAATATTTCCAGATTTCTCACCAAGCCAGTAAGACCCCAAAGCCAGCTCTCCCTGCCTCTCCTCATTTTGTCTCTTTGCTTCCTCTTTTAGCTCTTCCTTAAAAGTATAAAATCTATTTATACCTTAAGATTTTTACATATGCTATAATTTTTGCCCCAAATACTTGTCCCACAGATTTAGCCAGACTCTTCCTTTCTCGAATAAAATGTAACCTCTTCAGAGACACCTTCTGTGATCGTCCCATCTCGGTTAATCATCTCGACTAATTGAGATATAGTTCTGTCCTTCACCCTGGTTTATTTTCTGCCTAGAACTTCACTGTTTGGAACCTTATGTATGGATGTGAATCATTTAGGGTAGGCTAAGTGGTGGTAACAAATAGATCTACAAATAGTATAATAGTTTATTACGGAAGTTTATTTATTGCTCATGTAATAGTTCAAGGTAAGTGTTCCTGTTTGGCAGACAACTCTCCTCCATGTGAAGATTCAGGGTCCCACATGACTTTCATGTTGTGGTTCTGCTATTCTCTAGAGTCTGAAGTCAGCACAAGTGGAAAATAAGTGTGTGGGAAGCTTGCTCGCTTCTTAAAATCTTTGGCCTAGAACTGGCACATATCATTTCTCTTCAAATTCTTTTGGTCACAACTAGTCGCATGGCCTCACTACTTGCAAAGAGGTGAAGGTGATGGGGCATAGAGTTCCTAACTGGTGAACTGCTACCCACTAATAGTAATATTCTATGGAAGGAGGGAAGTGGATTTTGTAGCAAATTAGACATCTCTGCCACATCTGCTCCTCTGACACAAATTTCTGTGCATAAACTTTTCCTCACATAGAGCGTATACTCACCTCCTCTTCAAGGAAGACAACCCAAATCCTTATTTAGATACTGCATCCACCTCAAAGTTGAGAATCTCTGAGTAATGTTCAGTTCTTTCCATCAGGTCCAGATGTGGTTCCTCAAGTTGTGGTGACTTAATTGAAAGATGAGCTGTCACTCTCCTACCTCTAAATAAAATGGTAGAACAGGCACAGCATATGTACAAGACAATTCCTATCCAAAACAGGGAAGATGGAGAAACACATGGCAGTCAGCAGTCCAGAGCAATGACAGAATCTTTGGGGTAGGAATTGTGAAGACTCTGCTTTTCCAATGGAGGGATTTTCTTACTTAGAACCTAGATTGCATTTGGGAGGAACTCCCTTCTCCATTGTTCTCTGTGGTTCTTTGCTTGCCTCCTAGGAAGGTCTTCCTTGTTCAGTTTCCTCCATGGCCACATCTGAAGTGAGCTTTGGGAATGTGTATTCCTTGGAGGCTATGCAATTTTTGCAACTTGCTTCCTGAGCATGAAACTTTGGGATACCAAGGATTGCTTTAAGGATTTGAGAGTCCAGGGCTTTTTAAAGGCCAGGCTTCTTTGGCATTGAAATGCGCTCAAAACTTGTTAACTTTTAATCCTTTTTTTTTTTCTGCTTTTTCACTCCCCAGACCCCCCACCCCCAGTATATAGTTGTGCATTTTTAGTTGTGGGTCCTTCTAGTTGTGGCTTCTGGGATGCCGCCTCACTGTGGCCTAATGAGTGGTGCCATGTCGTGCCCAGGATCCAAACTGGCGAAACCCTGGGCCGCCGAAGTGGAGTGCACAAACTTAACCACTGGGCCACGGGGCCGGCCCCTGAATCTAATATAATCTTATATGTCAATTATACCTCAATTTAAAAATTTTTTTACAAGAAAGAATACTTGATTTTTTTCCCTGATGAATCTGGTCAAGATGAATAATAATTACTCCACTTGAGCAACACCCTTACTGGTTAATCAAATATATAAGGCTATTCTGTCCAGACTGCTCTGCTTTGTGTAATTTGTCCCATCCATTGCTATCACTCTGTCAGTGATCACTTCTTGATATATGTACTACCTTCTCCTATGTTTCTACTCTACAGAAGACTAAGAAAACTAAATAAGATTGTTAGAAATGCGTATAAAATAAGAACACAGAGACTTTAAAGGCAAAGATTGAAGGTCTAAAGTACAGGAACTTTTGGGTATCTATTTTGGCTCCTACAAAATTTTTTTGTTTGTTTGTTTTGTTTTTTTATTATTTTTTAATTGAGTTATTGATAGGTTACAATCTTGTGAAATTTCAGTTGTACATTAATGTTTGTCAGTCATGTTGTAGGTGCACCACTTCACCCTTTGTGCCCACCCTCCACCCCACCTTTCCCCTGGTATCCACTAAACTGTTCTTGGTCCATAGTTTTAAATTCCTCATATGAGTGGAGTCATACACAGATTATCTTTCTCTCGCTGGCTTATTTCACTTAACATAATTCTCTCAAGGTCCATCCATGTTATTGCAAATGGAATGATTTTGTTCTGTTTTGCAGCTGAGTAGTATTCCACTGTATATATGTACCACATCTTCTTTATCCATTCATCTGTTGATGGGCACTTAGGTTGCTTCCACGTCTTGGCTATTGTAAACAGTGCTGCAATAAACATTGGGTGCACAGGACTTTTGGGATTGCTGACTTCAGGCTCTTTGGATAAATACCCAGTAGTGGGATGGCTGGATCGTATGGTAGTTCTATTTTTAGTTTTTTGAGGAATCTCCATACTGTTTTCCATAGTGGCTGCACCAGTTTGCATTCCCACCAGCAGTGTATGAGGGTTCCTTTTTCTCTGCAACCTCTCCAACATTCGTTGCTATTAGTTTTAGATATTTTTTGTCATTCTAACGGGTGTAAGGTGATATCTTAGTGTAGTTTTGATTTGCATTTCCCTGATGATCAGCGATGATGAGCATCTTTTCATGTGCCTATTGGCCATCAGTATATCTTCTTTGGAGAAATGTCTGTTCATGTCTCCAGCCCATTTTTTGATTGGGTTGTTTGATGTTTTGTGGTTGAGTTGCGAGAGTTCTTTATATATTAAGGATATTAAGCCTTTGTCAGATATATGACTTGCAAATATTTTTTCCCAGTTAGTGGGTTGTTTTTTTGTTTCAATCCTGTTTTCATTTGCCTTGAAGAAGCTCTTTAATCTGATGAAGTCCCATTTGTTTATTCTTTCTATTGTTTCCCTTCTCTGAGAAGGCATGGTGTCCGAAAAGATCCTTTTAATACTGACGTCAAAGAGTGTACTGCCTACGTTTTCTTCCAGAAGCCTTATGGTTTCAGGTCTCACCTTTAGGTCTTTAATCCATTTTGAGTTTATTTTGGTGAATGGTGAAAAAGAATGGTCAATTTTCATTCTTTTACATGTGGCTTTCCAGTTTTCCCAGCACCATTTGTTGAAAAGACTTTCTTTTCTCCATTGTATGCCCTCAGCTCCTTTGTCAAAGATAAGCTGTCCATAGATGTGTGGTTTTATTTCTGGGCTTTCAATTCTGTTCCATTGATCTGTGCACCTGTTTTTGTACCAGTACCATGCTGTTTTGATTACTGTAGCTTTGTAGTATGTTTTGAAGTCAGGGATTGTGATGCCTCCCGTTTTGTTCTTTTTTCTCAGGATTGCTTTAGAAATTCGGGGTCTTTTGTTGCCCCATATGAATTTTAGGATTCTTTGTTCTAATTCTATAAAGAATGTCATTGGGATTCTGATTGGGATGGCATTGAATCTGTAGATTGCTTTAGGTAGAACGGACATTTTAACTATGTTTATTCTTCCAATCCATGTACATGGAATGTCTTTCCATCTCCTTATGTCGTCATCCAATTCTCTCAGAAAGGCCTTGCAATTTTCATTATATAGGTCCTTCACTTCCTTAGTTAAATTTACCCCAAGGTATTTTATTCTTTTTGTTGCGATTGTGAATGGTATTGTATTCTTGAGTTCTTTTTCTGTTGGTTCATTACTGGAGTATAGAAATGCTACTGATTTATGCAAATTTATTTTATACCCTGCAACTTTGCTGTAGTTGTTGATTACTTCTAACAGTTTTCCAATGGATTCTTTGGGGTTTTCTATATATAAGATCATGTCGTCTGCAAACAGCGAGAGTTTCACTTCTTCCCTCCCTATTTGGATTCCTTTTATTCCTTTTTCTTGCCTGATTGCTCTGGCCAGGACCTCCAGTACTATGTTAAATAAGAGTGGTGATAGAGGGCATCCTTGTCTCGTTCCTGTTTTCAGGGGGATGGGGTTCAGTTTTTGCCCATTGAGTATGATGTTGGCTATGGGTTTGTCGTATATGGCCTTTATTATGTTGAGGTAGTTTCCTTCTATGCCCATTTTGTTCAGAGTTTTTATCATAAATGGCTGTTGGATCTTGTCAAATGCCTTCTCTGCATCTATTGAGATGATCATGTGGTTTTTATTCCTCAGTTTGTTGATGTGGTGTATCACATTGATCGATTTGCGGATGTTGAACCATCCCTGTGTCCCTGGTATGAATCCCACCTGATCCTGATGTATGATTCTTTTGATGAATTGCTGAATTCTGGTTGCCAAAATTTTGTTTAGAATTTTTGCATCTATGTTCATCAGTGATATTGGCCTGTAGTTCTCTTTTTTCGTGGTGTCCTTGTCAGGTTTTGGTATCAGCGTGATGTTGGCCTCATAGAATGTGTTAGGAAGTGTTCCATCTTCCCTAATTTTTTGGAATAGCTTGAAAAGGATAGGTATTAAATCCTCTCTGAAAGTTTGGTAGAATTCCCCAGGAAAGCCATCTGGTCCTGGGGTTTTATTCTTTGGGATGTTTTTGATTGCTGTTTCAATCTCTTTCCTTGTGATTGGTCTGTTCAAATTGTCTGCCTCTTCTTGAGTGAGCTTTGGGAGATTGTAGGAGTCCAAGAATTTATCCATTTCCTCTAGGTTATCCATTCTGTTGGCATATAGTTTTTTGTAGTATTCTCTTATAATCTGTTATATTTCTGCAGAGTCTGTTGTTATTTCTCCTCTCTCATTTCTGATTTTGTTTATTTGAGCTTTCTCCCTTTTTTTCTTTGTAAGTCTGGCTAGTGGTTTGTCAATTTTATTTATCTTCTCAAAAAACCAGCTCTTTGTCTCATTGATCCTTTCTACTGCCTTTTTCGTTTCAATAGTATTTATTTCTGCTCTGATTTTTATTATTTCTCTCCTTCTGCTGACTTCGGGCTTCATTTGTTCTTTTTCCTCTAGTTCAGTTAGGTGTGCTTTAAGGTTGCTTATTTGGGATTTTTCTTGTTTGTTAAGATGTGCCTGTATTGCTATGAATTTTCCTCTTAATACAGCTTTTGCTGTATCCCATATGAGTTGGTATTGGTATGGCATGCTATCATTTTCATTTGTTTCCAGGTATTTTTTTTATTTCTTCTTTAATTTCTTCAATGATCCATTGCTTGTTCAGTAGTGTGTTGTTTAGTCTCCACATCTTTGTGCCTTTCTCAACTTTTTTCTTGTAATTAATTTCTAGCCTTATAGCACTATGATCTGAGAAGATGCTTGTTATTATTTCAATTTTTTTAAATTTGTAGAGGCTTGCCTTGTTTCCCAACATATGGTCTATCCTAGAGAATGTTCCATGTGCACTTGAGAAGAATGTGTATTCAGCTCCTTCAGGGTGGAGTGATCTATATATGTCTATTAAGTCCAATTGTTTTAGTTTTTCATTCAGCTCCACTATTTCCTTGTTGATTTTCTGTCTGGATGATCTGTCCATTGATGTGAGTGGGGTGTTGAGGTCCCCTACTATTATTGTGTTGTTCTTAACATCTTCCTTTAGGTCTGTTAATAGTTGCTTTATGAATCTTGGTGCTCCTGTGTTGGGTGCATAGATATTTATAAGCGTTATTTCTTCTTGATGAAGTGTCCCTTTGATCATTATATATTGTCCCTCTGTGTCTCTCTTTACCTGTCTTATTTTGAAATCCACTTGGTCTGATATGAGAATTGCAACACCTGCCTTTTTTTCCTTGCTATTTGCTTGAAGTATTGTCCTCCACCCCTTCACCCTGAGTCTGTGTTTGTCCTTGGGGCTGAGGTGTGTTTCCTGGAGGCAACAAATTGTTGGATCTTGTTCTTTAATCCATTTTGCCACTCTGTGTCTTTTTATTGGAGAGTTCAATCCGTTCACATTGAGAGTGATTATTGATGCATGTGGACTTAATGCTGTCAATCTGTCACTCATTATCTTGTTTTCCTGTGTTTCTTTTCCTGTGTGCTTTACACTACCCATTTAATACTGCGATTTCTTATGCTGGGTTTCTTAGATTTTTCCTTATCTATGATTTGTGACTCTGTTCTGTACTTTATTTTAGTGTCTACCTTGAAGTTTGTATTTAGCATCTTGTGTATAATATAGTCTATTCTCTGGTGGTCTCTTACTTACTCGACCAATGCTGATTTAGACCCTTTGCTCTTCCCCTCCTAAATAATTATTTTCATTTTTTATTCCAACTCGTCTTATTAATTTGTAGTTAGAGTGCTAAGATCGCCCTTGTTTTGGTAGTTTCCTTATTTTTACCCTAATGCTATAGTTGAATATTTGCTATCCTGTTCTGGTTCTATCCATCGGTCTCCCTAGTCTGTGGCTTGTGTCCCCTTTCTCCCTTTTTTCTTTTTTCAAGTATGAGAGCCTTCTTGAGGATTTCTTGTAATGGAGGGCTTTTAGTTACAAATTCCCTTAACTTTTGTTTGTCTGGAAAAGATTTAATTTCTCCCTCATATCTGAAGGAAATTCTTGCTGGATAGAGTATTCTTGGCTGAAGGTTTTTATCCTTTAAAGCTTTGAATATATCACTCCATTCTCTCCTAGCTTGTAGGGTTTCTGTAGAGAAATCCGCTGACAGTCTGATAGGGGCTCCTTTATAGGTTATTCTCTTTTTTTTCTTACTTCCCTGAGTATTCTTTCCTTATCATTCCTATGTGCCAACTTTACTATTATGTGCCTTGCGGTGGGTCTTTTTACATTGACAAATCTAGGAGATCTAAAACCCTCCTCTACACACATTTCTCCATTGATCCCTAGATTTGGGAAGTTCTCTTCAATAATTTTGTTAAGCACACTTTCTGCTCCATTTTCCTTTTCCATATTCTCGGGAATTCCTATGATCCTTATGTTCTTACTCCTCATTGAATCCATTATCTCTCGGAGATTTTCCTCATTTTTTTTAATTCTTAGTTCTCTTTCTTCCTCTGTCTGGCGCCATTCAGCCTGTCTGTCCTCGATTATGCTGATTTGCTCCTCTATGTTGCCTACACGGGCATTCAGGGAATCCGTATTCTGTTTTATCTGGTCCATTGTGTTTTTCATCTCAAGTAATTCTGTTTGATTCTTCTTTATGATTTCAATCTCTTTTGTGAAGTAACTCCAGAACTCGGCTTGTTTCTCTATCTTTCTCTCTACCTCATTGAGTTTTTTGATTATAGCTGCTCTGAATTCATTATCACTTAGTTTACCTAATTCCAAGTCCTCAGGACTTAATTCTGTGTTTTTATTGTTTTCCTTCTGGTCTGGGGCTTTTATAAATTGCTGGATGGTAGAAGAGCAGTTTTTTCTCATGGTGGTAGAATTCAGTTGCAGTTACAGCCTGTCGCCACTAGATGGGGGTCGAGAGCGGTGTGTTAGCTCTCCGCCTTCGGGGCAAGATGGCTGCGCCCACTGGCTTTGCTGGGGGGGAGGGGCTGTTACTCACATGCGCCGGTCTGGGTTCAGATCAGTTCTGTTCTCTGGTCTCCCAAGGCCCTTGATTTATAGGGTCCCCGGACAGAAGCTTTCCCCCCGTCAGCGGGTCTCCACTGAATCAGCGGCAGGAGTCCTGGATGATCCTCTGGTCGCGCGGCCCCTCCCCTGCTCCTTCCCGACCGCGCCGCAGCGATCACAGACTCTAGGGGAGGGAGCGATGTTCTCTGTACCGTTCCAGCGCCTCCGAGAGTGTAAAGCTAGGTTTATGATCTCCTCCTTCTTGGTATTGTAGGTCTCTAACGAGCTGGCATTACGTTTATTCTCTGAAATTCAGTTCTTCCAATCTTTTGTTGTATTTTGGAGGGGAGAGAATCCCGGGTCAGCTCACCCCGCCATTTTGCTCCGCCCACCTCCAAAACTTGTTAACTTTTGATCTATTTGCTTCCAATCAATGCTGTGTATCTGTACCCCCACCCACAGTTCTTTCCTCTGTATCCTTTTTGAGACCGCTTTGATTCTTTGCTACCTCAAACCCATGCCTCTCACCTTTTGCCGTATGGTGGCCCCCTGAAACAATATGTATGAGTTGGAAAGCAACACCTATAATCTTATTTTTGTTTCCATCTGAGTGTATTTGTTTGAATTATAATTTTTAATAAGCATTGGTTCTCATTTTTCATTTTCATCTCCTGATTATTTGTGGTCATTGATCATTGGTCTCCATTCCAGCAAGTCCCTTCGTTCCTGTTTGCTAAACAGTCAGCTTTCCCCTGTGCTTACTAGTTTCTTATAGTACATTGGAAAAAGCAGCAAGTGTAACCTGAGACAAACTAAGACTGGAAATCAAGCTCCCTGGAGCCATAGGCTAAGTAGGTGCTTGGTCAGCCTTCCCAGTTATTGTAGGCACTAGTGTTCTCAAATACATTGTAACTATACAATGTACGTCTTCATATTTCTAGCCTGTGATATCTGTTCCATGACACTCACTGCTTGGCCATTAAATTATTGCCACATATTTAGGTTATTTCTATGGCAGCACTCAAATCAAACTGCTGTGTTATGTATTGTTTACTGTAGTGCTAGCTGCTATAACAAAAAGAGCTTACAATATGATGGCTTAGCCCACAGATGCCTATTTATCACTCACAGAACAGTCCGGGCATGTCTTCCTGGTTTGCATGTGTCTTTCCTCCAAGTGATGGTTTGGAGACTCAGGCAGTTTCCTCTATTCCTTAGGACTTTAATAAATAATAATACTGTCTCCAGCCAGAGAACAGAAGGAGAAAGAGAAGTGGGGATTATGCCCCACACCTGATTCCTTAAAGCCCTTACCTAAAAGGAACACGTCTCTTTAACTCGTATTCTCTTGGCAAGAAGTAGTCACATGGCCACATCTATATGTAAGGGGAGCTGAGAAATTAAATCCTGATGATTAACTGCTGAACAACTGCTTCCAAGTGGTAAATATATTCTATGAAAGAGAAAATATATGTTTTGGTAGAAATTCAGCCGTCTTTGCCATGGTATGTATGCATGCGTGTGCTTGTTTCTGTCTTTCTTGGTTAAAATGTAAGCTCTAGGATCCCAGGGGCTTTCTGTTTGTTGTATCTTCCCAGGACACAGAGCGATGTCTTGATTAGAGTTGGTACTCAATAAATATTTGTAGAAGTAATGACAATATGATCAATAAATTGGACTCTGGGGTTCATAATCCTGACTCTGACACTTATTGTAAACTCAAGATGGTTGCTTCAATTTCTCCATCAACAAAGAGTAAAATTATATCTACCTCATAAAGTGAGGATCAAATGAGATAATGTATGTATTTTGCTTAGCATTGTGCCCAGCGCATGGTAAGCATTCAGTAAATGTTAGATAATCTTATTATTATTGTTCCTTTTATTATATATGCATATATCTACCCCAAAGTACCATATCATGAAATTTTGAGGATAATTGATTAAAGTTTCACTTCTGTATTAAAAGTTTCCATAATTAAATAGTTATTTATTTTTTTTTACCTAAGTAGGAGTTTGATGTTAAAGCAATTCACTGTTTTGGATTCACAAACTTAAAGGATTATATTCTAACCTGAAGCAAATTGAGAGCCTCCACCAGGAGCACCTGTAACCTTATAGTGCGTAGATAGTCATGCTGATGAATTACATAACAAATGGCAGGGATCTCTGTCATCCTTTAAACTAGGTATGGAGGCCATAGCTTGCAGGTCACATTTCCTGGGAAATTTAAATTATCGACAAGTTATCAAAAAAATCAGCTGCCTTAATAAAAGATATAATTTCAGGGGGAAATTTCATTGTTCCATAATACAGATATTGTATTATCTTCGCCACACTTTATGCAATACAATCAGGAAGTGAGAGAACATCCAAACTTTCAGTTATTCACTAAATGTTTATCTAACACCTACCATGTTCCAATCACTGTGTTAGGCACTGGGATTACAGTGATGAGCTAGACAGAGAGAGGTTATAGTCTAGAAGTTATAACCAGTAAAGGAGAAAGTGGAATGCAAAGTTATAAGCGCCGTGATAGCGAGGAGTACAGCATGCTGTGGATAGTTTCAAGGACATCAGCTGCCGTTATGGGGTCCTGAATGGTTTCCCAGAAGAAATCATATCTAAGCTCACACCTGAGAAATAGGTAAGAGCTCGTTAGGTAAACAACAGTTAGGCTCTTTCTGATGGCCTGGAATTGACTTTTTGTTAGTTTTATATTGAGTTATATTAGAAAATATAAAAAATTATACAGATGTATGAATACATTTTCCCTATCCTATCAACAAAGAAAACCACTGTTAATATTCTAGTTTATTTCCTCCCAGTATCTCTGTGTAAATTTTATATAATTGAAATGGTACAATATAAAATATTTCCTGTTCTGTCACTTAAGATAATATTATAAGCATTTTCCAGTCCCTTTATAAGTGTTTTTCTTCTTCTCCCCAAAGCCCCCCAGTACACAGTTGTGTATTCTAGTTGTAGGTCCTTCTGATTGTGCTGTGTGGGACGCCGCCTCAGCATGGCCTGATGAGTGGTGCCATGTGTGTGCCCAGGATCTGAACTGGTGAAACCCTGGGCCACCAAAGTGGAATGTGTGAACTTAACCACTTGGCCACGGGGCTGGCCCTGATATAAGTGTTGTTTTAATGGCTAAAACATTCTGCATTTTGTGGATAGACCTAACCCTTACCTCATTATTGTACCTTTAGATTATTTACATTTTTCACATTTTAAAAATCACTCGGAATTAATATTCTATTTTAAAGACATTCAAAGATATGCAAACATACTTGTCATAATACAGCAAATTCTACACCTCCTGAGGATAGCCCAAAAAGTTAAGTTGAGGAAGAATTATTTTTTCTTGGCTACTGTGACTGGCGAGTAGAATCTTCTGATACTTGTAATCTCTTTAGATCATTCTTCCTGGAGTCAGTGTCCCATTGAGTGTTCCTCTGTGTTATATGAACCAAGAGATGCTTTAAAATGTTGGTCAGTATTGAAATAGTTTATTGTGGGATTTCTCAGAGCGCTTAATATCCTAACATGCATTGCTAATCTATAAGGGAGGAGGTATGTCACTGTATTGTGATTCCCAAAGTTATTTGATCATGGTAGCCTATTTATATAAGCATTTTGTAGGATTGGTGTTCCATGGAGCACAGCTTTGGAAACACTGATTTATTATAACTTTAAGACAGCCTGTTGCTGGTTGAAAGATTATAGTAGCTAAGGTGAAAAAGATTGTACCTTAATTCAACTCATATTGGTCAAATATTTGTGCTCTGTATAAGAATATGCTACTCCACATTGGACACGTTGTTATATAAGAAACAGCTCCTTGCCCTCAAGGGTTTTTCAGTGTATTAAAGTAGTTGTGTGTGTGTGCATGCACATGCACAAGTATGTGGATGTAGAGGAAGATTGTTGGTATAAACACAAAGACAAAAATGTCTGTATTGTATACAGACTGCAATAAATACTCCAGGAGAACGACATGCTGGATGCTTAGAGAAAGGAGATCTCATAGCTCACTGAAGTACCTCCCACTACTGTATAGTGTCTTTGGAAGCACATGTGGCGTTGCATCCTCTATCAGGCTAGTCCTGGCTTTTTCACGTGGCGTTGGCAGGAATACACAGGAAGCAGAAGAACACAAGGTCTCTTGAGACCTCTCTCAGAACTGGCACAGTCATTTCCACCACATTCTTTTGGCCAAAGTAAGTCATGAGATTAGCCCAGTTTCAGGGGATGGAGAAGTAGACTCTACATCTTGATGGAATTGCTGCAAAGTCATATGGTAAAAGGTATAGATATGGGGGAATTGAAAATGTGGGGCTGTTTCTTGCAAACAACCTACTCCAGCATGATCAAGAAGGAATGAGCTCCAGGACTCTCAGCTCATGATGCTAATTGGCCTCGGGCAGCTGTGAACTTTGAGCGTCACTGTTTGCGTTTTTGTGGGGTGTGTGTGTCTCCTTTTGCATCATGAGGCTATCTGTGTGATCTTTGCTATTGATGTACCTACTTCTCACGGCATTTAACCATTCCCTTCTCTTTTCCAATTTAACTTTGACTCATTTGCTCAGACACCAGTCTACCAATGCCTGTTAGGGACACAGGGAAAGTCATTCTCAGTAAGTTTTGTGGCAAGAGGTGCTCTCCCGTGGGTCATATATTTTCACTACTTGGAAGCTTAGCTTTTTGCTGCTAGAAGATACTGTAGAGAGGTATGTTTCCAGATTGTTAGGATGAGATTCTCGATAAGAGAAATGTTGCTAAATGGTTTTGTTCCCCATAAATGGAAACATTTCACATATTTTACAACTTCCAAGAGGAAGGGCAGGGATGGCACTCCTGTTTTTCCACATCATTCCTATCTCCAGGTCCTAGCACATTGTCTAGGGCTCACTCTAGGTAGAACGGACAAATAAATGCATTGATGATTTGTAGTATTTCTAAATCAGGGTAGACTTGTGAAAATCCCCAGTGCTCTCTGTGTTCTAAGAAAAGGTAGTGCACGTAATAGTTCCTTGCCTCTGAGGAGTATTACAAGGATTAACTAATGTCAGGAAAGGGCTTTGCTATGCCTCGATGAAGGACGTCCCGTTAACTATAATGTTTTATAGTTACAATACCATAAAATGCTTTTTGGACATATAGCTTACATATTTTCCATAAAATTAATCCATAAATCATGTACAAAATGTATCAAATCCAAAAGCAATAGCTTTGACCTTAGAACGGCTGCAGTGGTCATGAGATGATATACTACCTACCACGTCGGCAGTACGCTGAAGTACATCAAATGTGCTTCCAGAGATTCGAAATGTGCAAACACTTACAACGAATGACTTGCTACTTTCCATAAAAAAGAAGATTAAATGATTCAGAGTTTTTCATGTAGAATTGTAAGTATCTTTAGCCATTATCACGAATGCTGCGACTTTTAGTTATTTTCACTAATTCACCTGAAATACTCACTGTTCAATAAAGCTACCTTACGATTTCTTTTTTTGAAAGGTAGTCCTCATTTCCCGAAGTTCCTGCTTAATAGCCACATATGAATGTCCACAGATGTTTTGATGAAATGTCAGCACACATGATCTTTTTGTTACATCTTGGTTTTATGTCGCCTACACGGAAAATATAATATTTGTGACTTTTTTCAGAGAAATACTCATTTCTTCTCCTCAGTTACAGTATCAAACTTATAAGTAACTAGCTGTGAATAATGAATGTATTGTCATTACTAATGTTGCCAAAGAGTGAGCATTCACTTCAGTATACTTGAAGGAACTATTACAATGTTTTAAATATGATTTTAAAAACATAAAATGTCATACTTGTCACAAATAGACTTCTGCTTAAATAGGGTTATTTTGAAATACCTCCCACTACTGCATAGTGTCTTTGGAAGCACATTGTTCTGCAAGTGTCAAATCAGAACGATATGAATAGGGGCTGGCCTGGTGGCACAGCAGTTAAGTTGTGCATGTTTCGCTTTGGCGGCCTGGGGTTCGCTGGTTCGGATCCCTGGTGTGGACATGGCACTGCTTGGCAAGCCATGCTGTGATAGGCATCCCACATATAAAGTAGAGGAAGATGGGCACAGATGTTAGCTCAGGGCCAGTCTTCCTCAGCAAAAAGAGGAGGATTGGCAGCAGTTAGCACAGGGCTGATCTTCCTCAAAAAACAGCAACAACAAAAAGAATGGTATGTGTATTCCTTTCCCAGAGGGACTCAGCAAAGTAGAGGAATATCACTGAAAGGGTATCTCTATCACAGATGCCAGGTGACCTTTAAATATTTGCATAGTGTAATACCAGACAGCAGGTTTAGAGAGACAATGGCTCATCCCCACTGGATTCCTGGTCTGTCTCATAGCATCTGGGCTGAACCTCTCTCTCTAATTCCTTCCCATTTGATTGAGAAGATCAAGACTATTTGGTATGAATTTCTCAAAAATTACTCACATCACATCACTCCCATTCATTCCTCCTTCAGTGAGGAGAAAGTGTAGTTATAACATTCTGCTGTCCATGAAACATCCAGTTCCCTGATTGAATAATTTTTGATTCCCTGTTTCTAAAGCCTTTGTACATTAGTTGGATTAATTACTCATTATTCTATATATTTACATTATTTTAGCTAAGTCTTCCTTTCCTAGGGGATTCTAAGGAGTCTGAGGGCAGAAATATCAATTTCTGATATTTCTGATATAATTCTGATTTCTACATTTTCTACATAGCAGTCACTTAATACTGAGTTGAATTGTGTCTATATATACATACTGTAATACTACGTATGGTACTTAAATAGCACTGTGCAAGCTATTTATAGTACTTAATATTGAATTGAATATTTTATATAGGTAGGTACTACTTCAACTCTTGAATATTTTATGCTATATATTAAAATGATCTAAATATAAAAGGACACTAGATCCTTGTTCTTAGGCTAATGAAGAGCCATATGAAAATGGAGCTCATGTTTTTTGAACTAAATAAATATATATCTGACCTGTTGTGAATACTGTACTTTTGTTCCAAGAGCACAGGCCTTTATGAATCCAGTTTGTTTTTCCATGTAAATATAGTCTCCTGTTTTCATTTTTCACACTTCTCTGTTTGAAAGAAGGTGTTATTCTTATTCCCCAACAAATCTTGACCTGGGGGAGAAATCACAGTTTTGCTTTTTTCCCTCCTCTCTTCCTCTCTTAAGAAGATAAATATGGATTTATCTGGCTAAAGTACTTTTTGCACTAACAAGTTGTATCTTAAGATTGCTTTTTCTCACACGTTTCCAACTGGGTGACAAGGTGGTATAAGCAGTGTAGTTTATATTAGCTGCAAGTCTCAGAGACAGTATGGAAAAGGATATTCAGAGGACATTAAAAGTAACTTTAGGGATATTAAGGAGTATATTTTAAATCAAAGATTGTTGATAAAGTGTAATCAATGTTGGTATCACCTTTGAGAAGGATAATCCCAAATATTCTTTATATGTTAAGATTTTCATCTTTAATGCTTAAGAAAAATAAAAATGTTTTGTTGTTTTTTTCCTTTGGAGAATCAATCAGATTTTTTTTTCTACCTTGTAAAATTTTAACACAAGGTAGAACTCTGACCCATAGTTTTTCATTTCACTCTGTATTTTGGGCTCAAAATGGTCATATAGCTATCACTCAGTTTGGAATTTAAGGGTCTGCATGTCCTTAAAAATGTCCTTTTCAAGAATATTTCATGATTTTTGAAGTTCTAGGAGTGAAAAGTGATTGAAATATTTGACATTTTCTCTATGAGATTTTTAAGCATCTTATTAAAACCTTCTCATTCAAAATCACCACAGGGAAAGGGTTGAAAGCTAAATGGTCATGTTCAAACCTACCTGATGAAAAGGCCTCATTTGTCTGTGCTGGGTAGCAGGTCTTTATTGCCCCCTCATGGACAATCCACACTGCTGATGACCCTGGTCCCTTTCCTTGGAAAAGAGCTGCCAATGCTGTTGGCTTCTAACAAGCACCATTGCTGGGCCCATTTCCACAATGTCTTAGCCATAGAGTAGATGGGGCAGTTGTGTTGTGTTTGACTTGTATTCAATTTGTTAAGGCTGGTGGATTATTACTATTATTGTTCTTTTTTTTTTTTGGTGAGGAAGATTGGCCCTGAGCTAACACCTGTTGCTAATCTTCCTCTTTTTGCTTGAGCTTACATCTGGGCCACTCTTCCTCTATTTTGTATGTGGGTTACCACCACAGCATGGCTTGATGAGTAGTGTATGTCTGTCCCCAAGATTCAAAGCCCGAAACCCGGGCCACCAAAGCAGATGTGCTGAACTTAACCACTACACCACTGGGCCTGCCCCTGAAAGTGGATTATTTTTAACTTGTGTTTTTGTGAGGAGATCAGATTAAGCTTTGTGAGCATGTGGATAGGCAGAGTGCATTTAATGGAGGGGAAAGAATCATGCTGCCTGTGGTGATGGCCCTGCAGAAAAAGCGTGAGGGCAGGAATTCACTCCACAGCTGCAGTCTTGTACCTTTCACCTCTGCTCTGCGTAGCAGGCTGCAATGGAGAGCTGGCTGTCAGCACGATTCAAAGCTGACCAAATCTGGTTTGCTTTTCTGCAAGACGTAAAGGTGAGATTCAGTCACGTGCCCACAGCCACATCGCTAGAAAGTGGAGAAACTGCACTTCAAATCCACACTGTCTGATACCGCAGGTTGTTTCCAGAGCAGGGGATGAAGGAGGTAAAGTGGAGTTAATGAAGTAGCCCTGAAGTAGATGGGGAGGAGCGGCTCTGAAAATTTGTTTATTGAAGGCTATTGAATGGAGGAAAGGTACAACACAATCATATAAACATTACTTTGGGCCGTTAGAAGTTGAACTTATGCTGAATAGACATCAGTGACACTTCTATTATTGTTCCTTAAAATACACATTTTAAAAATGTGGGACACAAGGATGGAGTTGGGACTCTTTGCTTGCTGTCCTGTGTCTCCCCCTGATTACTGCTGGCATCCTGCATAGGTAATGTGGCTTCTTTGTAGAATGGACAAGTCACCCACCTCCCAGGATTTTTGTTAGGATTAAATGATCTGGTGTACATCAGTTGTTCTCAATTGTGGCAATTTTGCTCCCCAGGGGGCATTTGGCAACGTCTTGAGACATTTTTGATTGTTCTAACTAGGGTTGAGGGGTGCTACTGCCATTTAATGCGTGGAGGCCAAGGGTGCTTCTTAACATCCTACGATCCATAGGATAGCCCTCCACAACAAAGAATTATCTGTCCCCAAACGTCAAATGCTGAACTTGAGATCCATGCTTCTGTAGATCAAGATGCTGGTAACAGATGACACCTCCCATGTGGACCTGTTATTCATTCAGGACTTGCTGTGTATCAAGAGCTTTATATACATCATCTCTGTTGTTACTAGCCTATAGATTGAAACGATTGACGATGAAGGCAAAAAAGTTCTGCTTAAGGTCATAGAGTGCTGAATGGCAAAATCAAGTTTTGGATTAAAGCCTCTATATGTAGCTTGCAAGCACTTCCTACACACCTGCTTTCTCCTAGCATAAAGTAGTTACTGTCATTGACCCTTTGCTTTAGATATTTGGAAGAATAAATGAATGCAAGCTCTTAAGTCAAGTTTATCAGACACTGCGAGCCCACTGTACTGTGTTTCAGTCCATTTACCGTGCCCAGATGATCAGGGAAGGCATTGATTTTTCTGGCCGTAGCTGGCCGCTGTTGTCCCTGTGCTCCTTCCCACTCTCTCCTCAGGCCAGGCTTCCAGACTGCTGACAAAATGTTCATATCTGCAGCCCCCAGAGTGAAAGGCTTGGCAGCACTGTGAGCGATGCCCTGCCTCCATTGCTTTTTGTGATTGTCACAAGAAAGAAGCAGGTCAAGGAGGAATAATGGTGTTTCACCCCCAAAGGAACTCTTCAGTGAGAGCTATGAAGGCTGGACAATGCTTACAAATGTGTTCCAGTGCAAAGGCAGACAGGAGCTGTGGGGTCACCGGCCCTCCCAGACTGACTGTGAAAGCTACTTTCGATTCTTCTTTTCCCTGGGTGAACAGTCAAAGAGGTAGTATTATCTTCTTCTGGGAGCCAGTAATCAGTTTCCCAACATATCCTATGGTTTATATGGTCAGCTGGAAAAAAAGTAAAGGAGAGGGACTCATGCTGAGACTACATCTGTCTTGAACAGAGTAAAAGAAAACCCTCAGTAAAACTTAATGTAGATTAGGTAGTGTGGACTTCAATTACTTCAAAGTGGTATATAGGCTTTTGATAATGTGTAACGTCAAGATAGGAATTATGAGGTGCTCAGACTAATTCTCTGCAATCACAAGGGGGATAAAGGGTTCTAATAGCGTGTTACAGTAAGTGAGTGCCCAGGGAGCAGAATGTTATGGTCCGCATTAAATTTCCACATCTAGACCATGAATTAAGTATTGATTTCTGGAGAACAGGGATATAACACAGTATAGTTCATTCTAAAATGACAAGGAATATAAATTAATCATTTTGTGAATGATTCAGAAATGCCTTTCTGTGTTTCATCAATTTGTGTGTGGTCTCTGTGTGGAGAAAGGACTAAAGCTTTTTAAGCGTTGGATGTCAGTTCTCTGATGTTTGTATTCAGAAGCACAGAATTTTAACTAAGGAGGATAGTTATCCATTTGTTTGTGTAGAAGGAAGGGAAGCAGAAAAAGACTCCTTGAGGTTGTTGGTGATGGTATGGGGATGGGGGATGCAGACAAGCAGTACTTTCTGTCATTGAGGCAGTGAATATTAGGGGTGGGTGTCGAGATGTGCTAATGGAATATGCTAAGAGGTTAACAGAATCGATGGGCAACATACAGACATATATATACTTATATATATGTATGTGTGCATATATACAAACATACAAACTCATGCGTATATATTATATCTAATATGATTATATAATATGCTATCATGTTA
The DNA here is from genome assembly GCF_021613505.1 of Equus quagga. Classification (NCBI taxonomy): domain Eukaryota; kingdom Metazoa; phylum Chordata; class Mammalia; order Perissodactyla; family Equidae; genus Equus; species Equus quagga. The sequence continues at coordinate 81,156,915 of NC_060270.1, forward strand.
CATGTATATTTATATGTACTATCTAATAAATATGTATAATAAAATACATAAAATATATCATGCATAAAAAATAGAATTGTCTTAAATATATGTAATATGTTAATATAATGATATTATAGGTACTATATATTTAATCTATAATATGATGTTAATATAAATATATAAATATATAAAAATCAATTCTGCTTATTGTGTATTATTACGGAATATCAGATTCATGTGATTTTCCTGGCATGGCACGCAGAGTCAATAAAGCTGTGTTCTAAACTTGGAATCAATGATTACATTGTTATAATTCACTAATGTGTGACCAATAAAGTACATCTTGTCATATCCTGAAATAAAACCCAGCACAGCACAAGCTATGTTTGGAATTAGATTTAGAAAATCTTAAATTAGAGGACATGTGCCATATGCAGGACCCCTTTGTTGGCTGTAAATTAGTGACATGTTCAATGATTGCTCTGAACTTGTTCGTGCCTTTCCAACATGAAGCCTCCTCACTATTGCATGCACTTTGATCTTGTGTCTTATGTCTTTGAAACTGCTCAGCTAACAGCAGCAAACTTGTGGGTCTCCCCTGTGTGTTTACATCCGTGTCATTCTTTGTGAACAGGTGGCAGATCTTAGACTTTTCTAATACCTTTTTTGCTTTGTAGTTCTGTGTGCTCGTATCCTGGGAGGGATGTAAGTGCTGGCTTGGGATTGGAAGTTGCATTTTAACCTCAACTTATGATGTGGATCCTAAAATTAGAATTATAAAAATCTTTTCATTTCATGTTATCTGTAATAATTAAGGTTAAAAAATGTAATCAACTATCTCATCTAACAAGAGAAAAGCATCACGCATGCAAAATATTTCCTTTTTTGTTTTTCCTCCAGGAAAAGAGTGACATTGGAAAAGAAGTTTGTGAACCATTGCACACCAGGGATAAATTATTGGTGGTTCCAATGTATATTAAAAACCGTGAGGAGTCCTCCAAAAACAAAACTTTAAATTTTGTTTAACTCTCATTGTCCCCAAATTTACTTAATAATAGAGCCCCTCCCTGCCTACTGATCTCAGAGGATATGGTCATTCCATTGAAAACAGTCTGGGAATTCCTGAATGATGATATGGTCTCTACAGTTGGATCAGATCAGGTAGTTACTACAGGAAAGGCAGGGAGAAGCATAGTACTTCCTTGTCCCCAGGAACTGTTAAAATTCAGGTTTTTCCCCCCATCAACTGTGTACTAACATTAAGTCTATCAAGTGATAAATGGTACCTTATAATAACTACCGTTTTCATTATGTAAATGTAAACTGCTCCTATAACTCCAATGACATTTCTTCAATTCACTTTGATTGCAAGTTGAATTTCTACAAAGCACTCTGGGAAATTCCAATCGTGCAGGGGTTGCAGGGTGCTAAAAAGAGTCAACACGGGCCGCAGGCCACTGCTACATGCTCACCCAGCTAGAAAAGGGTAATGAGGATAGATTTTCTACTGTGCTGTTGAGCAAACGGTTTGAATCTCCTGTAGGGCTGTCAGCCCCGGGCTGGTGGAGGATGTATTTATTATGACTTCTTTGATTCCGTTTAGTTATTATATGTGGTGGTGATTATTGCAGTGGATACCTATCTCAGCTAAAAAACTTCGGTGTACAAGAAATATAATTTTCTTTGTTGAATGTAGTTTGATTATTTATTTTGAGTCCTTCATACCATCCAGGGTCCCACATTCTTTCCCTGGGGGGTCCAGCTATTCCTTAGCCATCAATTCACACTGGTCACCACTTAGAAGGCCCTTATTTCTGGTAGGCTGGCTGACTTTCTAGAACTTCTATGTGGTGCTTGGTCCTTTGTGAGGCTTTCCCACTGTGCTGAGCCCTTGGAGCTCTGGGAGATGCTTGGTGGTCTTAGCCTGCTCTGCCTGGAAACCCCAGGCTGCCATTTTTCTCTCTGAAGAGCAGATACAGGGTCTTTGCCTCTCTCACTAATACCAAAGTCTCTATGCTTATCACTTTTGCTCTAAATAGGAGAAGGTGCAGGGAAGAACTTATTTTTTGAGCTTGGAGGTACATACCAGAGGAAGAGAATCCTTCCCTTAGAAACATCCAACGTCAGTTTCTTAACGGACTAGACTTCTGGCTAAAAAAGCCAGAGGCTTGTTGTGCTATGTTTACTTTCAAACATGTCTTCCCATCGCCCCTCTCCTAATAAATCTCTATGTTTCTGTAAACAAAATGTACTTCTTAAACATATTTATCCTATTCCCCAACTCTGCACAAAGTTAGTCGTGTCTCTGACCCAAACTCCACCCTTCCGAATAATAATACCACTCAAAGCCCCGCTAAGGTGTGAGCGTGAAGACATTTTCCACAGAATCCTTAAGGTTCTAGTGGGGAAACTTCATCCCAGTAGGTTTCTCGAGTTTCCCTCTGCTTCTGGTGCTTCCTCCTCAGGCCAAGGAGTGGTCTAGGTTAACAGCCTTAATGCGCACCTTCCAGATCCTTCCCTTCTTAGCTGTTTTTCTGGGTGTCTGAGAATGTAATCATGTCAACAAACTCTAAAGAGACCACATTTACTCTCTTCATTCCTTCTGCCAATTTTCCTGAAAATATCCAGGGAATTTAAGCCATCTGGTAATTCTTAAAATTAGTGTACTTTGCAAGGCTTCTTTGAGGACCGTGTGACATGATTGTTGTAAAGTGTTGAGCACAGTGTCTGCTGTACTGCTGTTGCTGTTATTGTAATGAACCTGTGACCACCATGATAATTCCATCTCTAGCCCCTTTTTAGGTTTGTGAGTGGTAGGCTGGGATGATAGGACCTGATAAGCAATTCCCATTTATTTGAATCCCCTGAGAAAAAAGGTAATAGCATCTTACTTGTTGAGTGACATTCCTGGATCAACTAGTACATTTGGATTAGAGCTATGTCTAAGGTCAAAGGTATCTCTGTAGGCTTGGGTCTTTGTTAATATTAACATTAACATGTTAACCGTAAGAATATCGGACACCCCATCCCTGAATGCAGGGACTTTGTGGGGAGCCTGGCAAGAAGGGGCCCAAAAGAGTTGCAACAGAGAATAATGGGCATTACAAATAGAGTTGTAAAAAACCAATATTTAAGAATTCTATTGGGCATCACATTGGAGGTTTCTTTCTTTAAGCATAAGCTAAGGAAACACAGAGGAAACTTTTTTTTTTAACTTTACACCCATTTGTGCAAAACCCTCAACCCATTAATGTGCTGAGTTTCCAGTGGGAAATTACTCCTAATTATAATAAGACATGATTCTGCTTCTTACACTGCTATTTGTTCCAGCTTCAATAATGTACGATATTGATGGGAGGCTTACCATGTGCCAAGCACTGCATTGCTCCTGGGAATAGAGTGGTGAACAAAATCAACATGTTTCTGCCTTCATGAAGTTTAAAATCAAGTGGAATAGACAAGTCTTAAGTGATGAAGTATACAGTCAGATTTGTAATTGAAAAAGTGATTAATGCTTTGTAGATGAGTAAGGTAGTGTCAGAGCATATAGAAGAGTTCCCTAAGGAAATGACTTAAGATTTGAAGATCCAGTGGGAATTAAGTTGGGCCCTAGGAGGTAGAGCATGTGATTTGTTTTAAGGGACAGTTCATGTGGCCACCCAGCTATGGGAGGGAGCCTGGGGCATTGAAGGAACTGAAAGATGGCCCACATGACTGGAGAGTAATGAGTGAATGTGAGTGGCTGAGATGATCAGGATACTAAGGAAGTGGGATGGGGCCAGATCAGGTAGGCACTTGTAGGTCATATTAATAATTTTGGTGTTCTTTATTCTGAGAGGAATGGGAAGTTGCTGATGAAGTTTAACCATGAAAATGACATACAGATGACATGCTGCACACAAAGTGGCACAAATTTGGATTATTAAAAGACATGTGTCTGCAATATGGAGAAAGAATTGATGTCAAGGGTGGAGTCAGGTGGGGCAGTAGATTCTGGAAGGTCAGACAGGAGGTTGCTTTTCTCTTTCATACAAGAAAAGGTGGTGGTTTGGACGAGCGTGGTGACAGTGGGGATGAAGAAACATGGACAGATTAGATTGATGTTTAGGAGGCAAAGCTGATGGGTGATTGGTTGGATATAATCTTGGTAAATAGAGTCCTCAGGATGTTCATTAGACTATATGGGGTAAACAGGTGTTTCTAGTTGTTTCGAGATAGAAAAAAATATATAGTGATTATGCCATGGTACTGCTGTTTCTCAGATATTTTTCAAATACAGTAACATGGAAACTATTTTTCAGACGACAAGAGTAGAGTCTCAGACAGTCTTGAAATTGCTCTTTCAAAACAGCGATAATTATTCCTTTGGAAAAAATTACATGAGCTAGATGTTCTGTCCACCAAAATGTGGTTTACGTTTTGTTCCCTCTCACTTGTTCATCGTGAATATCTGCTACTAGAAAGAGAGATGTGTCGAGAAGCAGATATACTCCATGTACCTATTAGAAAATTGAAGTCACTAAGAAAGAAAATATTATCTCAAAGTATGTTCTAGTGCAACTTTTATCCAGGCAAAATTAATTCTTGAGTTGCTTAATGGTAAATGAAATGGATGCCATTCCATCCTTTTGCTTTATATGTTTTTAAAGCCTCTGTGCGTAGTCCCAACATTGCTGCTTCTCCAGTGAGCCTCTAATAGATAGCAATAAACAAGGCCTCCTTTATCAAGCCCAACATGTATTGATTATTCACTGTAGAAATAGCACTTCATTCTATTTTTTCTTGGGCAGGGACACAGCTTAAAAATTTCAGCCTCCCAAGCACCCATTTGTGTTACACAAAAAGCAAACTGTTTCTGCTACACAGAAAGCAAACCATTTTCTGACCCTCCTAAAGTATAGTCACTGCCTGGGTGGTCAATAAGCTATGGGAGAAAGTCCTTCAGAAGAACATGGTGTGGAATTTAGCTCTACCCTGTTTCTGGCTTGCTCTTCATTGCTTTTTCCATTTAACTGATACAAAACAGCTGAGTAAATGATTTTCTTCTGCCTCCCCAGGGAATCTAGAGGGCTTAGCTAAAGTATTTATTGTAAGTAAAGTCGGAGTTGAGTGGAGCCATATTTATGGCAGGAGAACTCCCCATAAATATCCTTTGACAGGTCTCAGGGCCCTTGGAGTTCTGGGGCCATCACTGAGCCAGGCCATTGAGCTGGGACCAAGGCAGGGGCAAGGGGTTTAAGTGGAAGAGTGGTGGCAGGGCCCTGAGCCCCCCTCACGCCAGCTGCACTCAGAACAGACCCTCTTAGAAATATATTTTACCTAATGGGCATCGCAAAGCTTCATTTGCTCGAGAGATATAACAGCTAAAAATAGTTAGACTGCAGTTGTTGTGGAAAAGGTTTGGAGTCGATCGAACTGGAGAGTTCAGTGTCAGGGCTCCTGCGCTGTTTACCTTGAGCAAGTTCTTTGACCTCATGCTTCGATGGTCTCATCTGGCAAAGCAGAATAATATCAGTCGTGTACATATGGTATTGGGAAGATAGTAGGTGTTCAAAAAAATGGCAGCCGTTATTGTTATTCCTATAGTTATTCCAGGGACACATAATTTTTTTTGTTGTTGTTTTTTGAGGAAGATTAGCCCTGAGCTAACTACTGCCAATCCTCTTTTTGCTGAGGAAGACTGGCCCTGAGCTAACATCTGTGCCCATCTTCCTCTACTTTATACATAGGACGCCTACCACAACATGGCTCTTCGCCAAGCGGTGCCATGTCCACACCCGGGATCTGAACCAGCGAACCCTGAGCCGCCGAGAAGCAGAACGTGCAAACTTAACCACTGCCCCACGGGGCTGGCCCCCAGGGACACATAATTTCTTATTGGTGTCTGAGGCTTCCTTTGTGTGCTAAAGCCCTGAACCTTGCTGACAAAAAATGTCCTTGATCAGTAGCTTAGTCCATGTTCTCAAGCATAGAAAGGCAGGAAGGATTCCATTTCACACAATAAATTGTGAAGGGCCTCTGGGAGCAGCTATCTGCTCCAGGTGCCAGTCCAGGAGACTAAAAATGTTCAGCATTGACAGGAGGTTCATTGCTTGTGTTATTTGTGTTTTAACGTAATTTCGACTTGTCTGTTCTGTTCTTCGTCCCTTCCCTGCCCCACACCTTGGATTACAACCATTTATAGAGTCCTTATTCTTGCCTTGCAGTCCTAGAGTGTTATAATGGAAGCCAGTGTAATGCAGTGGAAAGACCACTGGACTGGGTGTCTGGAATGGAAATGTCAGTCCCCTTTCTGCTCCACTTGACTTTGTGAACTTGGGCAAGTCATTGAATTTGTCTCAGCTTCATTTCCTCCTCCAAAAACTGTGAGCTGTAAGATTATCTTTCCATTCCCACATTCTAGGTGGTTAGCCAGCTTTAGGTTTTAGTGATCTGCGAAGATCCACTTTGTGTTAGAATGCGGTGAAGTATGTGAGGTCTGAGATTTCCTTTTAGGCATCAGAATTTTTAGAATGTAGAGCTCAAACAAGAAACACTAATAAACAATTTTTATAAGGTGGTTTTCTGTCTCTGTGGTGTTTGCATTAGCTGATGAGTCTTTCAGATATATTTCTAATCTGCTTTGCTGTCGAGCTACTTTTAATGGATGTTCTGGCCACTGGCAACTAATAATTTTTAATCATAAATGATAAGTAACAGATGCAGTTTGCTTTTTAGTCAGAGATGTCTGTCCACAAAGATGAAATGGACTTAGAACATGCTGTTAGGTGTCAAACAAAAACACAACCATACAGAAAGAGCCAGGATGTTAGCCATACAGCTTATGCTTTCTTGAAGTATAAGCATTCGGTCCAAATGCTCTGTGGTGGTCTTGCATGGAATCATGAACTGTCTTCAATAGGAAATCTTTATACCTATGAAAATGAAGTTATATTGGGTAGCTCTTAACTATTGCTGTTAAATATTTCTAAAGAGAATTAATGGAATACTTTAGCACCCATATCCTTCAGGCCACAAATATGTGTTTTGAAAATAGCTTTAATATTAATAGAGGATGTTTTTGGTTCCTGTAAAAAGTGCAGTGGAGTTTTTTAATGCAATGCATTAGGTTTGAATTCCTTCTCATTTAACAATTTTTTCTATGGTTTTACACTTTCTATGTTATTTTTCTGTTGATATCCGATGCATGACTCACTAATGGATGTATCTAATGAGCAGATTTTCTCTGAGAATTTAGAAAGTATTGGGTGGCTTTGTGCATCCCCTGCTTGTGGAGGTTATTAATTATCAGGATAGATTTAGAAATGTAAACCCGGAAACTATCATCTCCTTGGGCTTCCATCAGTGCACCTGCCTCCTGTGTTGCCTCCCATCTTCTGGTTTGCTGCTTTAGATATAATTAGCTCTGGGAAGCCAAAGCATTAAGATTGTTAATACTGTGTATAAAATAAGTGTAGATAGACCTGAAGGAGGGGCCAGATGTCCTATTCATGAGCAAACTGCCATTATATTTAGTGCACAGGTTTTGTGAGAGGTATTTAATGTCTCTTTCATTGTTATAATCTGAGTCTAATACACTACCTGCCAAGTGCTGGGTGATGGATAATTGTTATCTTAGTAAATGGCACTTTTCCTCATTCCTTGGGTTCTCTGATATATTTTAGAAAGTGCATTTTCTTAGATAATTGTCCACAATGTAATTGAAGTGCTACTTTAATTATTCTATGGTTGATGTGAAAGCTTTTTGAGAAGTGCAAGTTGCTACATAAATTTCAAGCTATTTCTTGGAGGTGAGGCATCTCATGGGTAAGCCAATATTGTTTGATATCATACTTTGTAATTGTGAGGTTTATGAGTGCTTTGGTATAGTAATTATCCACAAATAATTTGTTTAAGATACTAAAGCTCTGCATTGTCATTCATGTCATTCCTCAACCACCTTGCCTAAGTTAAAAATAAAGCACTGTCAGGATAATAAAAGCTGTGGTTGGAAAAATGAATAATAAAACAAACATCTCTTCCTATTGCAAGAATGGTATTAAATCAGAGTTGCTACCTCAAACAGTGGCAAGTACTGTGCAGAAGCTATGGACAGTGAGTTTATTCTCTATGTCCCCTAGAATTGCCCTTTTTCTTTGTTGTAGTCATCTTACTGAATACCACACCTAAAATTCAGGCATCCCACAGGTTGTCTTAAATGTGATGATTTAGATAGGGTGATACGTTCATCTAAACTAATCCAGTTAAGGGTAACTTAATTAAGAGAATAAAACTTGCCAGCACTTTCCTCCTTCTAGAGGCATATTACATTAGAGCAGTACTGTATTTGCACTTTCTGAAAAAACACGGGCAGAAAAAAAGAGGAATCACAGAGTCTGAAATTTGAATGTGACCTGAGAGTTCATCAGTGCTACCCTTCCACATCCAAATAATTTATTTCTAAAACGAAATTTTAACGTCTTACTTAAAGCTGATGTGACTTAAAATACTTAGCAGCTTATTCCAGAGTAACTGAGTTTGTCTCACAGAAAGCATAGTAAGTTGCAAGTGGATAATGTTTTTACATAATGTTGGTCCAGGTAAACAAGTACAGAATTACTATTCCTATGAAACCACTGAAATGTTTTCTGAGAATTGTAACACAGCATGTTGTAGTTTAGAGGCACGTTACATCAGTAATTAAACTTTTAATTCCTTAGTTGTTCTAAAGTTTGTCTTATTTTTGTTACTTGTTGCCTGTTTTCAACTAAGAAATATAAAATGATTAGTGTTGAAAAACATGGGCTTCTTATATGTTTCTTTAGACTATTTATCTCAGATATATATTCTGAATACAATCATCTGTTTTATTTATTGGTAAATTTAAAGGTTATAGTCTTTTTTCTTTATACAACTGCTCAAATTTTTAATATTGTCTTCTGTTTCTGAGTTTGGACAACGGATGTAAGATTTCTCAAACCACAGGTCACATTTTACTTCCATAGGCGTATTTTTTGAAACGGCAAAATCCCTCAGGCCGTGTGATTTTCACAAGTGTGTGTGTTTAAAGTTCATAGTCAAACAACTAAATAAATCATGGAACACATTTTCTCTCCGTGCCTGGGAAATGCAAATTATTACAGGTCAATTGCGGAGAGGTCCTGTCTCCCTCTCGTACATCTTGTTCGCAATTTGTTTTCCATTTATTCCAAGTGTACACAGTTCATTTTTGCATTTGCTTCTTATTTACATGTTTTTCAGTTGTCTGCAAAGTTTGCTTTAACATGAAGAGAAACTATTCCCCCTTGACTGGGCCTTCCTCAAAGTACTGACTGTTTATAAACATGCATGTGTCTAACTGTGCAAGAGCTGCTGTCCTAAACTTCCAGGGTCTGGAGGGGGAAATTATTGCTCACATACCGCCTTGATTACTTGGTCTACTCATATACAAAGGAATATTAACCAACAAAGAGGCAAGATCATAGCTAAGCTAGGAAACAGATCTGTCTTGCGGTGGGTCACACATACTAATGCATACCCTGGAAAAGGATCTTTTCAAACACAGGGCAAGAGCCCAAGCTTGGAGTCACACAGATCTGAAGTCCCACTGTAGTCTACCATGTAGTAGCTCTGTGACCTTAGGTGTGCTTTGTAACTTCTCTGAGCTTCCTTTTCCCCAACTGATAAAATGAGCATGCTAGCCCCACCTCACGGGACTATTGGAGAAACAGGAAGGGAGGAAGGAAGACACTTGGCAAAACACCAGTGGTGTACTATAAACCTGCTCTCGGTTTAAAAAGAAGAAAAAAAAAAGGCCTTATTTGCCTTGGTTTGTAGTGTTGTATAAATACTCCCACCATGGCTGATTTTAAACTGTGAATTATTTAACAACCACCTGGTAAAATTCCTGAATATTTAACAGTCCCCTGGTACCATCCAAGCCCAGCACAATGTTGTTAGTCCTCAATAAATGGTAGTAATTATTTCTTAATAGTTATATTTTGTCTTCCATTGATCTAGGAAAACTTACTATTTGGTAAAAGTTCTGTATAGATGGAGGATGTGAAAGCTAAGGAAAGAATAGTAATTTATAAGGCTTAAAATATTAGTGACTTTAAATAACAAAAAAGAGCTACCTTAATTTTGAAAGTAGGTGAAAAACATAAAAAGAAGAAAACAACATTTTCATAATAAGAAAATATGTTAGTCAAATGTTTTAAAAGTAAGAGTAAGGGTCACTTTGTAAGATGTTCTAGATGAATTAAATTTAATATTAACTTTTTCAGGATTGGTTTGAACTAGCTTGACTTTTCTGGTCTTAGTTTCTTTAATCCACATAAAAAAATCTTAAGTGGAAAACTGTGTATTTTATGCCTAACCATGTAGAGATAAACTGACAGCCATTACTTTAAAACCCAGTGATTTATAAAAAAGCTTTCTTTAATTTTATCCAGTAACTATTTTATATCGTTCAAGACTGATTTCAGATTTTAAAAGTTGGCTGCAATCGTGTATTTTTTTGAAATGTTCCTTTACTGAGTAACCATGGTTATTTGGTTTTTTTGTAATAATAAAAACTTGCGCGGATATTCTGACATGATGGACAAGGGCTGGCACACTTAAACGGAAACTGCTTCAGAACATCTGGACATGTGAAGCCTGCAAAGAGCTTTCATGTAACAGTAAACATTTCAGTTTACCAAGTACAAAATTGTGGGTGATCTAGGAAGAAATCACCAGAATTGAGCATCATTGATTAAATTAGCTTATGCTGAGAGCACCGCTTTTTTTCCATGTGCATTTTCTGTACCATGAGCAGTCAGTGCTGGGACAACATGCCTGGGCAGGTGGGTAAACGTAAGGGTATTTTGGTGAGCAAGAGCTGACTTACTCCCGTGAAACTCCTCTGTCCATACAGCAGGAGGAATCTCTGGTATGTGAGCACTGAAAGGAGCCAAGCGTATTTTCTGTGTTAATCTTGCTCGCAAAGTGACGGAAGTAATTGGCAGTGTAGCCTAACATGATATTGCCTAGAATTCCACTTTTACATACAGAACAGGGCTGTGAGGAAGAACTGGGATGACAGTGTATGTTAAAATCCAAAAACTGTCATCCTGCTGAAGTGAAAGGTACAGGTTTCCCTCACTATCTGAAAGTAGAGTGTTCCTATGAAACCTGTTGAAAAATGAATTGGCATAAAGTGAAGAAGCAATTACCATTAATTTATATGGGAAACATTTTTGAGTGTTCCCAGACTCAAAAAATAACCTACTAAATCATATCATGTAATTCATAAAACCTAAAATAGCACTAACATGCAGTAGAAGCAGGAATGGTATGAGTACAAGCCTATATAAAGTAGAAATAATGTATATACCATATAGATTCACTTAGCAGAATCGGGAAGCCAGCAGGCACACTGGAGGCTAAGAGGTGATGGTGGTGATGCTGGTGGTATGCTGAGTCATCAGAGATTGGGGCGGGAGGAGGCGCAGGAGACTTGAGTGTAGGAGAGCAAGGAAGATGGTCATCTATTAACATCTCATCTCACTATGTCTGAATCCATCAGTTCAGGCAGGTCACTGAGGTCCACACCTTCTTCCATGTCTGCCTGCCTCAATGTTGAAGCTCGAGGTTCATCATCTACTGTGGCCCATGTGGCTGATGTGGAAGGCTTGAAATACGACAGGCTCACTGCAAAACAAATGCTAAATGCTGTTTTTGCTTTTTCTCATAAAAGTGAAAATCCTCTTTGGATTTCTTTCGGTTAGTGAAAACGTGCAAATGTTGGTCTTTCGTAAAAGCAAAGTGGTGTAAAGCAAACTTCCGGATAGTGGGGCAATCCTGTACTCATTGTAGCATGTGGCCCCAAATGCAAGTACCTGTTTCTCTGGGGATGCATGTGTCTCTTTCTAAATGCACATGACTGTGGACATATTTACTGTTTCTAGAAATGGAATGGATGCACGTGAAAATATATTCCACGAAGTAATTAAATGGCATTCTGAGGGTTTGATCAGATTCGGAGAAAGAGAGGGAGAATGTACTTTCTCTTACCTGTGTAAATTAACACGCTTCTCAGTGCGTGAGTTGCCTTTATGATCATCACCATTTTGTATAGGGGAAAAGGTTAAATGGTTAAGCTGATATGCTTTTTTCAGTTTCATATTACATAAGTAAAGTCAAAGGGTGGAAACGATTTTTTTTTTCCATTGACACAAAATGTGATTACTCGCTGTCCTTGTGAAAAGATAGATGATCAGCCTTCCGGATAAGGCTGGCTGGTATGTCTATAGATTAGATGCAAAAAAATGTGAGAAGCATCAATGGGCAGCTCTTTCAACTGTCCATTTCTTGGACTCTTTCCCACAATAACTAATTCATTCATTAGAAGATTTGGCATGTTACAAGCTAATTTGGAATCTTTACCTGGAGTTGATACCCATAAGAAATGAAAATGGTTATATTTCAAGGATCCTAGGGGCAGAATTCCCATAGGCAAGTCAGTGCTGCTGCTGTTTTTTTTTTTTTTTTTCATGCAATTCATTCTGCAAGCAAAAACCAAAACTGAGGACAACTATTTAGAAAATGAAAATATATTTAGGGTATTTTGGCAGATTATATTTTTAAACATATTTCCCTTCTGAGCTGAAGGGTTGGAAACAAGAAAAATCCTATTTTATTAAAATCCTGGATTTAGGGCTTTTCTTTTAGATGAAACTCTGCCTAACAAGAAAATATTAATATTGAGATAGATATGTAGGCTTTGGAACATAATAATTATAATGATACCAATCATTTATTAAGTGTGTATTGTCTACTTGGCACCACATTATCTCATTGATCCTCAGAACAACTCTACAAGTCAGTGATTTTATTATTTTCTCCCTTATGTAGGAAAGGCAACTAAGGGCTAGAAATTTGAAGTAATTTCATCCAAGTTTACTTTACTGTAAGAGATGGAATGGGGATTTCAATGGAGGAAAACTCATGTAGAATTTACATTCTTAACCACTAAATTGTATTTTCCATCAAAATTCATAATTTCATACATGTTGTGTTGGAAAGTGTCAAAGTCGAGTGCAAATTGACCCCTGTTTTCGTGTGGATGGTGGCATGGAATCTCTGAATGATTGAAACCCTTGTTTCTCTGCCCGTAGGCCCCTGGGGAAGGTGTACAGGCGACTGCGGGCCAGGAGGAGTCCAGAGTCGTGCACTGTGGTGTTTCCACTTTGAGGGGTGGACAAGTCACCTGTCTAACTGTGATGAGAACAACAGGCCTCCGAAGGAAAGAAGCTGCTTCCGAGTCTGTGACTGGCACAGCGACCTCTTCCAGTGGGAGGTTTCTGACTGGCACCACTGTATGCTTGTTCCTTCTGCCCTTGGCCAAACCAAACCTCGGACTGCAGAGTGTGTGACGGCTCAGCATGGACTACAGCACCGGACCGTGCACTGTATTCAGAAGTTGAACAGAACCATGGTTGTAAATGAAATCTGTGAACACTTTGCCCCCCAGCCCCCCACAGAACAAGCTTGCCTCATCCCTTGCCCCCGGGATTGTGTTGTATCTGAGTTCTCAGAATGGTCCAAGTGTAGCAAGGGATGTGGGAAGCAATTGCAGCACAGAACTCGCACGGCCATTGCTCCCCCTCTCTACGGAGGTTCGCCATGTCCCAATCTGACTGAGTCAAGAGCCTGTGACACTCCCATTTCCTGTCCTCTTGGAGAAGAGGAATATACTTTTAGCCTTAAAGTTGGACCATGGAGTAAATGTAGACTGCCTCATCTTAAAGAATTTAACCTAAGCGGAAGAACTGTTCTGGATTTTAGCTCTGATTCAAAGGAACGAGTCACCTTTAGACATCAAAGTTACAAGTCACATCACCATTCCAAGCCCTGGGACATAGAGATAGGTTATCAAACCCGGCAGGTTTGGTGCACAAGAAGTGATGGAAAAAATGCGATGTTAAGGTAGGAGGCCTTCAGCGTTTATATCTTTGATTCACCCAAATATTTTACAGGACAATTATATAACGTTTCTTTATGATTTTCTGCAAAGGGAAAATTGTCCTCCGGTTTGGGATTTGGGGTTTTAGAAGTTTCATTTGAGAAGTTTTCAATTTCAGTTGTAAAAATTTCAATGTCTACACCAGGCAATGCTCTGAATTCTAGCATAATTAGCAGTACAACTATGTAGGTAAGTCATATATTTCCAGATTTTATCAAGACATCAACCAGTTGAAAAAATAGGTCTTTTGATAATATAGTAATAAAAGACTGAGCCTTTTATTATAATGATAAAAAAAACCAGTTCCCTCTCAAATTTGAGATGTAAATTATGTAAGTATTTATCATTTTCATAATGCATGTTTTTTAAAGTTATTTTTGTTTACTTTTGTTTTCATGATTAAGAGGATTCTTTTACATCTGAGTTGTAGGTTTTTTACAGCAGTAATAATACGAATAAGTTAATCTAAGAATGCTTTCTTTGGCATTGATTTGATAAAAATATTAACTTGCAAAGCAATAATTAGGATTACAACCCTATAGAGACAATAGACTAAAACTTTTGAAAGCAATAGTTTAGGCTTAAAACTTATTTGTGACTGGGGGCCAGCCCAGTGGCAAAGTGGTTAAGTTTGTATGCTCTGCTTTGGCAGCCCAGGGTTTGCCGGTTCAGATCCTGGGCACAGACCTGCTTACTGCTTATCAAGCCATGCTGAGGCAGCATCCTGCATATAAAATAGAGGAAGATGGGCATGAATGTTAGGTCAGGGCCAATCTTCCTCAGCAAAAAGAGGAGGCTTGGCGGTGGATGTTGGCTCAGGGCTAATCTTCCTAAAAAAAAAAAAAAAAAAGATTTGTAATTGTTTTACTTTTAATTGTTTACTTTAAATTGTATAAAACCTCATAATGTAAGCTCATAGAAATATGTTGAAAGTAGTATTTGTTTAATTTTCCCCCAGAAGATCTTAAATGGAAGTGCTGGTATGTTACAAAGTTTCTTCTAAATTAAGATACCTTCAATAGTACTTAAATTACCAAGCAATAAAACACTCATCTCTAGAATTAATCATTATCATCAGTTAATGTTTTCTTGGGATCTAAGCTGGCTGGGAAAAGCTTAAAAGACTACTTCTGCTATTCAAGAACAAAGTAATGTGATGATGTGATGACTGATTTTTTTTTTATTTGACTTCACAAATGAGCCTATTTTATCTTTGATGCTTCATTTTGATTTATGCCGTATACAACTGGCAAGTCCATTGAAGAGTGATTTTCTGCCTTTCGTGGCCTGCCTCTGTGAAGCCCAAAAGATTAAGCTGATGATTTGGGTGACTATCGTTTGAATGTGTATGGAAGATTCTGTAAAAATATTGTTTCCTTAATATTCCATATTGGATATTACATGGAATGTTTTCACTTTTAGTTTGCTTGTTTTTACCATGTTCAGATTTTTAACTCACAGACCTTATTTTTTAGAGCAGTTTTAGGTTTACAGAGAAACTGAGCAGAAAACACAGAGTTCCAATACCCCTTCTCATCTGTCCCCCTTCACACATACGCGATTTCCTACGTACATCTTGCATTAGTCTAGTACATTTGTTAAAAGGGATGTCAATATTGATATATTACTATAGTGCATAGTTTACGTTAGCATTCACTCTTTGTGTTGTACATTGGGTGGGTTTGGACAAATGTATAATGACTTGTATCCACCATTACTATAGCATACAGAATAGGTTCACTGTCCTAAAAGTCTTCTGTGCTCCACCTATTGACCCCACCCTTCCTCTTCTGAAACCTCTGGCAACCAGTGATCTTTTTACTGTCTCCATAGTTTAGCCTTTTCCAGAATGTTATGTAGTTGGAGCAATACAGTATATAGCCTTTCCTAATTGGCTTATTTCAGTTAGCAATATGCATTTAAAATTCCTCCATGTCTATGCGTGGCTTGATGGCTGAGTTCTTTTTATGACTTAATAGTGTCCCATTGTCTGGATGCACCACAGTTCGTTTATCCATTCACCTACTAAGGACATCTTGATTGCTTCCAAGTTTTGGCAATTATAAGTAAAGCTACTATAAACATTCATGTGCAGATTTTTATGTGTACGTATGTTTTCAACTCATTTGGGTAAATACAAATGGGCACAGTTCCTGGATATTATGGTAAAAGTATGCTTAGTTTTATATGAAATTGCCAGACTGTCTTCCAAAGTGGCTGCATCATTTTTCATTCCCACCAGCAATGAATAAGAGTTCCTATTGCTTCACTTCCTGACCAGCATTTGGTGTCATCAGTGTTGTGGATTTTAGACATTTTATTAGGTGTGTAGTGGTATCTTGTTTTAATTTGCAGTTCCTTGATGGCATATGATGTTCAGCATCTTTTGATATACTTATTTGCCATCTGTGTATCTTCCTTGGTGAGGTATCTCTTCAGATCTTTTGCCTATTTGTTGTCATTTTTTTCCTTGTTGTTGAGTTTTAAGAGTTCTTTGTATATTTTGAATACCAGTCCTTTATCAGGTGTGTGTTTTGAAAATCTTTTCTTCTAGTCTGTGCCCTATATTTCCATTCCCTTAACAGTGTCTTTCACAGAGAAGAAGTTTTTTAAGTTAATGAAGTCTAATTTATCAATATTTCTTTCATGGATCATCCTTTGGTGTTACATCTTAAAAAAAAATCAGCAAATCCAAGGTGAACAAGATTTTTCTCCTATGTTATCTTCCAGGAGTTTTACCGTTTTGCATTCTACATTTAGGTCTGTGATT
Source organism: Equus quagga (assembly GCF_021613505.1). Classification (NCBI taxonomy): domain Eukaryota; kingdom Metazoa; phylum Chordata; class Mammalia; order Perissodactyla; family Equidae; genus Equus; species Equus quagga. The sequence continues at coordinate 81,173,654 of NC_060270.1, forward strand.
CATTTGGAGTTAGTTTTTAGGGAAGATATAAAGTCTGTGCTTGGATTCATTTTTTTAAATGTGCCTGCCCAGTTATTCTAGCAGCATTTGTGAAAAAGACTATCCTTTCTCCGTTGAGTTACCTCTGCTCCTTTGTCAAAGATCAGTTGACTCTATTTGTGTGGATCTATTTCTGGGCTCTCTATCTTGATTCCATTATCTGTTTATCTATGCTTTGCCAATTACACAGTCTTAAATACTGAACCTTTATATTAAGTCTTGAAGTTGGCTAGTGTTAGTCATCTGAATTTGTTCTTTTTTAATGTTGTGTTGTCTGTTCTGGGTTGTTTGTCTTTCCATATAAACTTTAGAATCAGTTTGTTGATATCTACAAAACAATTTTCCAGGATTGTTTTTGGGATTGCTTGTAATGTATCGATCATTTGGGAAGAACTAAAGTCTATATAATATTGAGTCTTCCTATCTTTGAACACGGGATATCTGTCCATTTATGTAAATCTTCTTAGATTTCTTTCAGCAGAATTTTATACTTTTTCTCACATAGATCTTGTGCATATTTTGTTCAATTGACACGTATTTCATATATTTTTGATGCTAATATAAATGTATTGTGTTTTTAATTTCAAATTCCAGTTTTTCATTGCTGGTATAGCAGAAAGCAACCAACTTTTGTATATTAACCTTTTATCCTGCAACCTTGTTATAATTGCTTGTTAGTTCCAGAAGGTTTTTACTGTTCTTGTTCTTGCTGTTAATTCTTTGGGATTATCTATGTAGAACAAGCATATCATTTACAAACAAAGACAGTTTTATTTCTTCCTTTCCAATCTGTACACCTTTTATTTCCTTTTCTTGTCTCATTGAATTATCTAGAACTTCCAGTATGATATCAAATAGGAGTGGTGACAAGGGACATCCTTGCCTTTTTCCTGATCTTAGCAGGAAAACATCTGGTTTCTTACCATTAAGTATGACATTAACTGTAGTTTTTTTGTGGATGTTCGTTATCAAGTTGAAGTCCCACTCTGTTCCTAATTGCTGAGAATTTTTATTGTGCATAGGTGCTGGTTTTTGTCACGTGCTTTTCCTGCATGTTTAGACATGATTATTTGATTTTTCTTCTTAGTCTGTTGATACAATAGATTGCATTAATTGATTTTTGAATGTTGAACCAGCTTTGCATACCTGGAATAAATTACACTTGATTATGGTGTATTATTCTTTTTATATGTTGCTGGATATTATTTACTAATATTTTCTTGAGAATTTTTGCATACATGTTCATGAGAGCTGTTGGTCTTAGCTTTCCTTTCTTGTAATGTCTTTGTCTGGTTTTGGTATCAGGGTAATACTGGCCTCACAGAATGAATTGGGAAGTATTTCCTCTCCTTTGATTTTCTGAAATAGATTGTAGAAAATTGGCATATTATTTTCCTTGAATGTTTGGTAGAATTCAACAGTAGACCCATTTGGGCCTGGTGCTTTCTCTTTTCACAAGTTATTAATTGTTGATTCAATTTCTTTAACAGATATATACCTATTCAGATTATAGGTTTCTCCTTGTGTCAGTTTTAGCTGATTGTGTCTTTTAAGGAATTGGTACTTTTATCTAAGTTAACAAATATGTGGGCTTAGATGTGTTCTTAATATTACTTTATTATGCTTTTAATGTGTATGGGATCATTATTGATAATCCCTTTCGCTACTGATATTAGTACTTTGTGTCTTCTCATTTTTTTTCTTAGTTAATCTGTCTAAAGGTTTATCAATTTTATCAAACTTTTTAAAGAAACAGCTTTTGGTTTCGGTTATTTTCTCTATTGATTTTCTGTTTCCGATTTTGTTGATTTCAACTCTAATTTTTATTATTTTTGTTATGCTTACTTTGGCTTTAATATGCTTTTCTTTTTCTAGTTTCCTAAGGTAGAGGCTTAGGTTATTGATTTTAGATATTTCTATTTTTCTAATATGTGAATTCAATTCTATAATTTTCCCTGTAAGCATTGATTTCACTGCATCCCACAAATTTTAATAAGTTGTATTTTCATTTTGATTTAATTCAAAATATTGTTTATTTCTCTTGAGATTTTGTCTTTGGCCCATGCTTTATTTAGAAGTGTGCTGTTTGATTTCCAAGTATTTGGGGATTCTCCAGCCATCATTCTGTTATTGATTTTTAGTTTAATTCTGTTGTGTCCTGAGAGCATACTGTGTATGATTTCTGTTCTTTTAGATTTCTTAAGGTGTGTTTTATGCCCAGAAATGTGCCCTGTCTTGGTGAATGTTCTGTGTAAGCTTGAGAAGAATGTGTATTCTGCTATTGTGGGATGAAATATTCTATAAATGTCTGTTACATCCAGTTGATTGATGATGCTGTTCAGTTCAACTAAATCCTTACTGATTTTCTGCCTGCTGAATCTGTCCATTACTGATAGAGGGGTGTTGAAGTCTCCAACTATAATACTGGATTCATCTATTCTTTGCAGTTCTATCAGTTTTTATCTCACATATGTTGATGCTCTGTTGTTAGGTGCATACAGATCAAGGATTGCTATGCCTTCTTGGAGAACTGACCCTTTATTGTTATGCAGTGCTTTGCTTTATCTGTGATAATTTTCCTTGCTCTGAAATCTGCTTTGCCTGGAAGTAATGTAGTTACTCCAGCTTTCTTTCGATTACTGTTAGCATGGTATATCTTTGTCTATCCCTTTACTTTTTATTCTATCTTTATCTTTATATTTAAAGTGAGTTTCTTGTAGATAACATATAGTTGAATCTTATTTACCCTCTCTGACAGTCTCAGTCCTTTAATTGGTATAGTTATATCATTGACATTTAAAATGATTATTTATGTAGTTGGATTAATATCTACCACATTTAGTATTGTTTTCCATTCATTGCTCTTGTTCTTTGTTTCACTTTTTGACTTCTGTTGTTTTTCCATCTCTCTAGTTTTAATTGAACATTTTCTGGTATGCCATTTTGTTTCCTCTTTTAGCATATCAGTGGTTTCAGTGGTTACCCTAGACTTTGCAATGTAAATTTCCAACTAATCCAAGTCCACTCTCAAATAAGACTATACTACTTCACACCTAGTGCAAGTACTTTCTAAGAGTATTCACAATCTCTTTATCCCGTCCCTTATTATATTGTTGTCATTAATTTCACTTACTTATAACCTATGATCACTGAATACACTGTTGTTATAATTTTGAACAAATTATTATCTATTAGATCAATTAAGAATAAGAAAAATAAAATATTTTATTTTACCTTCATTTATTCCTTCTCCAAAAATTCAAAGAAGAATTATACTTTTGGAGATCCAAGTTTCTGATCTATATCATTTTCTTCTCTCTGAAGAACTTCTTTTAACATTTCTTTCAAGGCAGGTCTACTGCTAACAAATTCCCTCAATGTTTGTTTGCAAAAGTCTTTGTTTCTCCACTTTTGAAAGCTAATCACTGGATGTAGAATTTAGATTGGTGGAATTTTTTTTTTAACAATCCACTCTTTTTGCTCGAATGGTTTCTGAAAAGAAATCTGATGTAATTCTTATTTTTGCTCCTCTATAGGTAAGGTGTTTCTCCACACCCACTTCTTGTCCATAGCTTCTTTTCAAGATTTTCTCTTTGTCATTGATTTTATACAGTTTAAATATCATATGCCCAAGTGTATTTTTACTTTTTTATTTATTTATCCTGTGTTTGATGTTCCCTGAGCTTCTTGGATCTGTGGTTTGGTTGTCTGTCATTAATTTTGGAAAATTCTTACTCATAATTACTTCAAACATTTCCTCTGTTCCTTTTTCTTTTTCTCTTCTTTCTGGTATTCCCATTACATGGATGTTACACCATTTGTGGTTGTCCTATAGTTCTTGGATATTCTGTTATGTCTTTCTCATTTCCTTTGTTTCTCTACGTTTGTAAGTTTTTATTAACATTTTTTCAAGCTCGGAAATTCTTTCTTTGCCTCTGTCGGTCTATTGATGAGTCCTCAAAGGTCATTCTTCATTTCTGTTTCAGTGTTTATTTCTATTATTTCCTTTTGATTCTTTCAGAGATTTCCATCTCTCTGCTCATAGTATTCATCTTTGGTTCCATATTCTCTATTGAGCATTCTAGCGTGTTAATCACAGTTGTTTCAAATTCCCATGTGACAATGCCAAAATTTTTGCTGTATCTAAGTCTGAATTTGTTGCTTGCTCTGTCTTTTCAAACTGTGTATTTTGTCTTTTAGTATGCCTTGTATTCTTTTGTTTAAAGCTAGACATGATGTACTAGGTAAAAGGAACTGATATAAATAGGCTTTTAGTTTAAGGTATTATATTTATCTTGATAAGAGTTAGGCTGTGTTTGCTGTAGGTATAGGTATAAAAGGCTAAAATTTTCCCTGGTGTCCTTATTTTTTTTTTTTTTTAATTTTTTCTCTGCCTTCACTATTGTCATTGGGTTTCCTTAGAGAATTCTTCCTAAATAAGCTCTGGTACATGAAGTTCTTTCGGTTGTAGTCCCCTGTTATTATGCAGGGGTCTTATTGCTGATATGCTAAGTTTTCAGGAGAAGGAAAGCATTTTATTATCCTATGATTAGGACTCAATCTTTTATTGAACTTGTGCCCCTGGGATATGCCCTTCACAAATGCTTCTCAGTCCTTCTTCCCCACTGAGGTAATACAGGAAGGTTAGAGGGGGCTGGAATTGGGTAAGCTAGGTTTTGGTAAAATCCTAATTGGTTTAAGCTTTGGTAAAGTAGTTTCCTTTGAGGGCAGTCCTTTTTAAGAAGAATTCTTTGGGTATATTTCAAAATGGCTGCTTTTCCCATCCTCCTGTTGGAAGCATAAGATTTTTCTCTTCACTGTGAGAACCAGTAGGAGTTCTGGGGGTGGAACTCATGAAAATGTGGGATCTCTACTAGGACAGGGCCCCTTGGAGTTTTTAATTAAAACGCTTGTCTAGGGGCTGGCCTGGTGGTGTAGTGGTTAAATTCATATGCCCTGCTTCAGTGTCCCAGGGTTTGCAGGTTAGGATCCTGGACAGGGACCTACACTGCTCATCAAGCCATGCTGTGGGGGCATCTCACATAGAAGAACTAGAAGGACTTACACCTAGGAGATACAACTATGTACTGGGACTTTGGGGAGGAAAACATAAGAGGAAGATCGGCAACAGATGTTAGCTCAGGCCCAATCCTAAAAAAAAAAAAGAGAAAAAACAGCTTGTCTACACTGAACCACCAGTAATTGATCAACCACAGTTTAAGTTTTCCTACCCTGGTACTGGATCCAGTGGCAGTTTCTGCTCCTGGGGTCTCCTGCAGTAATTTGTATCCACCTGTCTCTCCAATTTTGGGGGCCGCCATTTTCCCTGTGAGTACAATTCTCTGATGGCCCTAAGAAAACTTGTTGTTTTTCAGTTTGCTCAGACATTTTCTTGTTGTGAGAACTGCAACGATACCTTTCAACTTGGAATGGAAACCAGAAGTCAGCATATTCTCTTTTGAGTTCTAGGCAGCATATTGAATCAAAACAACTTTTTTAAACATTATGCCATGAGATCTATACTATTCATTCCATTTCGTCATCAAAGCATTATGAAATGACTCATATACTATCATGAAATGCTTAAGTTACTAGGAAAACATGGTGTTCAGTGGGGACATTTTTGTTTCTTTACCTTCCGCTGCAACAGACAAAAACATTACCCTTGACAGCTTGAGGTCATGTTGTGGACAATGTTGTCTCATTTCTATCCAATATGGTAAACTATGTGGGCACAGTCCACCAGGAGTTTTGCTAAAAAGGCTCAAATCCATGTCTGAAAGGTGTACATTTTCCTTTTTGTGGATCTGATACATTCAAGAAAGCATTGGCTTTTTTGTATCTATTGACTTGTAGGATAAACTTTGTTTCCCTTAATTGGTAAAAATTTTCCTTTGGTTCAGATCCCTTTTACTCTGTACTTATGTCCACCTTTAGATCACTTTCCTTTTGGTAGACTCTGTGAGACTCTAGGACAAGTGGCATTTTGTTTCCTCTGTTTTGATTGTGTCAATGGCTGGTTGTCATATCATTAAGAATAGGAGGATCCTGTCTTTACTTCCACAGTGCAAGTTCCTGCTTGTGCCTTGCTGGAAAGTCACTTTCTCAGTCTAGAACACCACAGAGCTTTAATGAATGTGCTTTAGTAGCTCTCCCATTGATTACTGTAACTTTTAATAATCACCTCAAGCAATTTTCCCTTCACAGTTATATTTGCAATGTGGTAGGCTATTGTATTACTCTTGGTACCACTCTGTTCCCTCATCATTGATTTGCCTATTGGGTTTAAAGATCGTTTGTTTTTAATTGTCTCATTGCATATCCTATTTTTTCTCTTTTGTTTTGACAGGAGTTTCTCTGAGGTTCCATAATTACATTTTAAAATAGCTGTCCTACAGCCTGTTCATCATTCTTTCTCAGATATCAGTGATGCTGTTATTGAATTTTTATAATATTAACTTAATGAAATCAAGTAGTCTTGTATATTCAGTTTTTGTTTCTGTGTCATTTTGTTTCTTTTCTTTCTTTTTCTTTCTTTTTTCTTTTTAGAAGTAAATCTGAGTTAAGATATCTAGGCTGTAGAGCAGGCAGTCTGTTTATATGAGTAGGAAAGTGATTCTTATTTATTGTTTGGGTGAATAAACTTCAGATGAATGAATTTTACTTTTGTTTTAATATAGAGGAACATTTGGCATGGACAATCTTTTAAGAGCTGTGTTCATTTAGTATGTGTTAAACATACCTTAAATTCTCAGACCACTATACTTAAATAAATACTTTGAGATTTCCCCTGAAAGGAAGTCCTGAAGGATAAGACCATGAAAGGAATATTGTTACTAAAGTTCAAATATTGTTGTTACTTTGTTTGTTTTTTATCTCTACCACCAAAGTAGATTTGGAAAGAAATTTTCTATTCCACACCTTCCCAAAACATAAACAAATGCAGACCCCAAACCAAAAGTTTTTTTGTAATTTGTTCTTTGAAAGTGGGAGAATATTTTGTTGCTTTTGTTGTGTTGGGAATGGGAATGGAAGACTTTTACTTTTCTCTCTCTTTTTTTCAGTTTTATTTTAGTTTTAGATTTTACTTTCCTCCTCTCATCTTTATTGATTTAATTTAAAAAAAAAATATTTGGGGGTTGGCCTGGTAGTATAGTGGTTAAGTTCCTGCACTCTGCTTTGGCGGCCCAGGGGTCACGGGTTTCCGATCTTGGCCGTGGACCTACGTACCACTTGTCAAGCCATGCTGTGGTGTCATCCCACATACAAAATAGAGGAAGATTGGTGTGGATGTTAGCTCAGGGCCAATCTTCCTCACCAAAAGTCAAATGTATACATGAAGTAAATTCAGAGAAGTGTTACTCCATCCTAAAGACCTTCATCCTGTGTCTTTCTATCCTTGTAGATAATGAACATCTTGTTTTCCAGTTTATCCTCCTATGTTTCTTTATATTTTCTCATTTTCACTTCTTTCTTACACACAGGGTAGCATACTATGTAATCTGTTTTGCATTGTTTTCAGTTATTATTATTTCCTGGAAATTGCTCCATATCACTTATGCAAGATCTTCCTCATTTTTTTTGTACAGTTGTATAGTACTTCACTGAGCTTGTATACCATAGCTTATTTGAACAAACTCCTATACTTGGAAATCTAGGTAGTTTCCAATATTTTGCAATTGCAAATAATTCTTCAATGAATAACCTTTGCTCATATATTTTGATATTGTTACTTGTATATCATCAGGATACATTCCCAGAAGTTTGAATGCTGGGTAAAAGGATAATGCATACAAGTTTTGTTAGATATTGCTAAACTGTCCTTCATGAGAGTGAAGCCATCTTGTATTTCCATCAACAATGTTACAAAGAAAGTATATTGTCAAGCTTTTGGATTTTTTGTCAATCTGAAATGTGAGAAATGGTATCATAATAGAGTTTTAATTTGCATTTCTCTTAATATGTGTGAATTTGAACAGTTGCCTATTTATTTAGGGGCCATATTTATAGATCTTTTTATGAATTATCTGTTTATGTTGTTTGCTATTTCTATAGAAAGTTTTGTCTTTGCTCTCATTTTCAAATCTTTGTAGTTAGGGATATTAACCCTGTATCTGTGATTTATATCCTCATGTTGTCTCTCAGTTGGCAGTTTTTGTTTTGACTTTGCTTATGGTAATTTTTGTTATGCAAAAGTTAAAAAAATTTCTGCATCCTCGTATTGATCAATATGTATATTTATTTATTGCGTTTGGAATTTTAGTCCTGGTTAGAAGGCCTTTCTCACATCCAGTTTAAACGTACCCATGGTTTCTCCTAATGTGTGCACAATTTTATTTCTTACATTGATTCTTGGATCAATTTATACCCTGATCTTGTATATGATGTGGGGAATGGATCTAATTTTGTCTTTTTCTAAGTCTTTCTAGTGTTCCAGTGCCATTTATAAAAATGCCTCAAGATCTCTTTGACCCTGTAATAGAGATAACATCTTTATCATGTGTTAGATGTCTACATGTAGTAGGTTTCTTACTGGGCTTCTGTTCTCTTTCATTAGTCTATGAGCCAGTCCTCTTCTGTTGCAATTAGAGAGGCTTTTCCAATATAATTTAATATCTGAAAGAGCCAGTCCCTCCTCATAGCTATTCTTTTTCTGTATTTCCTAATTATTCTTGAAAGGCAATCATTCCTTTCAAAATTTGTGATCAACTTGTCTAGCTCAATAAAACTAGCTTATTGGAATTTGTCTTGTGATTGCATTAAATTTATAAATTAACATAGAAAGAACTAACATCTTTTTTAATAATTCAAGTACCTTTTTTTTAATACTGAGGTATATTTGACATATAACATTGTATTAGTTTCAAGTGTACATCATAATCATTCAATATTTGTGCATATTGTGAAATGATCACCAGAATAAGTCTAGTTAACATCTGTAACCATTTTTTTTCTTGTTATGAGAACTTTTAAGATCTACTGTCTCAGCAACTTTCAAATATATAGTACAGTGTTATTAAGTATAGTCACCATGCTGTACATTGCATCTTCTTTCTTCTTTATAACTAGAAGTGTGTACCTTTTAACTCGTCACCATTTCGCCTATCTCCCACCGTCAGCCCCTGGCAACCACCAATCTGTTCCCTGTAACTATAGTTTGGTTTTTTTGTTTTGTTTTGGATTCCACATATTTGTGAGATCATACAGTATTTGTCTTTCTCTGTCTAATTTATTTCACGTAGCATAATGCCCTCAAGGTCTATCCATTTTATCAAAATGGCAAGATTTCCTTCTTTTTTTGTGGTAGAATAATATTTCATTATATATGTATATATTTATGGTAACAGATGATAGCTAGACTCATTGTGGTGATCATTTCACAATACACACAAATATTGAATGATTATCATGTACGCTTGAAACTAATACAAGGTTATATGTCAAACATACCTCAATATTAAAAAAGATACTTGAATTATATATTCATATATATGAATTATATAAAATATATATTGTCATTAATATAATATATTAACATATATAACCTTATATATAATATAAATATATAAAAATATAAATATATAATGTTACATATATATATATAACATTTTTTTAATTCATTCATCTGTCAGTGGACACTTAGGTTGTTTCCATGTCTTTGTTTATTATACATAATGATGCAATGAATATGGGGATGCATATCTGTTTTCAAGTTGGTGTTTTCATTTTCTTCAGATAAATGCCCGGCAGTGGAATTGCCAGATTATATGGTAGTTTTATTTTTAGTTTTTTAAGGACCCTCCGTACTGTTTTCCATAGTGGCTGCACCAATTTATGTTCCCACCAACAATGCAGAAAGATTCCCTTTTCTTCACATCCTTGCCAATGCTTGTTAGTTCTTGTCTTTTTGATAATAACCATTCTAACAAGTATGAGGTGATATCTCATTGTGGTTTTGATTTGCATTTCCCTGATAGTTAGTGATATCGAGCATCTTTTCATGTGCCTGTTGGCCATCAGTATGTCTTCTTTGGAAACTTATCTATTCAGACCTTCTACCTATTTTTTAATCAAATTGTTTGTTTTTTTGCTGTTGAGTTGTATGAGTTCCTTATATATTTGGGATATTAGCCTTTTATCAGATACATGGTTTGCAAATATTTTGTCTCATTATGTAGGCTGCCTTTTCATTTTGTTGATGATTTCCTTTGCTGGGCAGAAACTTTTTAGTTTGGTGTATTCCCACTTGTTTATTTTTACTTTCATTGTCTTTGCTTTTGCTGTAGAATCCAGAAAATTGTCAAGACCAATATCAAGGAGCTAACCACTTATGTTTTCTTCTAGGAGTTTTATGGCTTCAGGTCTTATATTCAATTCTCTTATCCATTTTGAGTTAACTTTTGTGTATGGTGTAAGATAGTGTTCCAGTTTCATTCTTTTGTATGTGACTGTCTAGTTTTCCCAACACTATTTGTTGAAAAGGCTATCATTTCCCCATTGTATATTCCTGGCTCCTTTGTTGTGAATTAATTGGCTATATATACACAGGCCAATTTCTGGGCTCTCTATTCTGCCTCATTGATCTGTGTCTATGTTTATGCCAAAGCCATACTTTTTTGATTACTGTAGCTGTGTAATATAGCTTGAAATCAGGGGGCATGATGCTGTCAGCTTTGTTCTTCTTTCTCAAGATTGCTTTGGCTCTTTGGAATATTTTGTGGTTCCATATAAATTTTAGGATTGTTTGTTCTATTTCTGTGAAAAATGCCCTCGGAATTTTGATAGGGATTGTATTGAATCTGTAGACTGTTTTGGGTAGTATGGACATTTTAACAATATTGATTATTCCAATCTACGAGCATGGAATATTTTTCCATTTATTTGTGTCTTCTTCAATTTCTTTTATTAACACGTTATAGTTTTCAGTGTACAGGTCTTTCACCTCCTTGGTTATATTCATTCTAGGTATTTTATTCTTTTTGATGCAATTGTAAATCAGATTTTTTTCTTAATTTCTCTTTCTGATAGTAGAAAGAACTAACATTTTATGTTGAGACAGTGTAACTAAAAACAAGGAATATCTTTTTATTTGTTTCAAGTCTATTTTTTTCTGTTAGGAATGTTTTATAGTTTTATTTATAAGGATCTTGAACATTTCTTAAGTTGTTTTCTTAAGTATTTTATTATTTTTGTTGCTATTGTAGATGGCATTTTGTCACCCATTATATTCTCTAAGTGGTCAACAGAAAATGCTATTGATTTATAAGTGTTAATCTTATAACTTGTAGCTTGCTGAATTCTTTTATTATTTGAGCCATTTTTAATCACGTATTTTCTGGTGATTTTCAAACATAATGTCAAGTTATTAGCAAATAGGAAGAATTTTATACTTCTTTTCTAATTCTCATGCCTTTAATTCTTTTCTCTAGTTTAATGTATTGAATCCAGAAAAGTATTAAATAGTAGTGAAGATAATGAGCATTCTTAGCTTTCTCAAATCTCATTGAGAATGCCTCCAGGATTATCCCATTAAGTAAAGATTCTGGTTTTAGGATTGAGGTATTTGTTTTCTTACTGCTGTAACAAATTACCATGAACTTAGTGGCTTAAAACAACACATTTATTATTTTGTAGTTCTAGAGGTCAGAAGTCTGAAATGGATCTCACTGTAGTAAAATCAGGTTGTCAGCAGGCTGGATTTATTCTGGGGAGTCTAGCACAGAATCGGTTCCCATGCCTTTTCCAGCTTCTTGCATTCTTTCCAGCTTGCTTGCATTCTTTGGCTGGCAGTGTAGTATCTTCAATCATTCTTTGAAAGATTTCTCTGACCCTCACTCTCCTGCATCTCTGTTTCACTTATAAGGAAGCTTGTGATTACATTACGGCCACCAGGATAATCTCTCCATTTCGCTCAAGATCCTTAATTTAATCAGAAGTGCACAATATCTTTTCTCCTTTAAGGCAACACATTCACAGGTTCTGGGGAGTAAGACATGGACCTCTGGAGCAGGGAGATATTCTGCCTGTTACAGGGGTGTGTGTGTGTACATTTAATCATATTAGGGAAGTCTCCCTTCATTCCCGTTTTTGTTAAGAGTTTATACTAGGAATGAATATTGAATTTTGTCAACGGCTTTTTGAATAGCTCCCTGAGATAATCATGTGGTATTTGAACCTGTTAATATTGTGAATAATGTCAATATATTTTCAAATATTGAACTGTTTGTACATTTGTCATATATACTCCACTTTGTCATTTTCTTCTTTTTGCTTTCCTATCAAGTTATTATTATACTTGCTTTATAACATTAACGTGAAAGTTTTCCTTCATTTTCTATGTTCTAAACAATTTACGTAGCTTTGGGACTAGCTGGTCACTAAAGGTTTGGTAGAATTTCTTTGTGAATTCAGCTGGATTGATGCTTTGCTGTGAGATATATCTTTGAAAACTTTATTTTTTTTCTATGAAGACTGTTCCATTCATACTGGGAATAGTTTTGGTAGACTATATTCTTGAAAGGAATGACTCATTTCCCCTAGATTTTCAAATTTATTTACATATATGTATATCTTGCATGAAGAGTTATTTATCCTGTGTCATTTTTTATTTTTATATACGTGTGTTTTTTCTCTTCAGTCATTGTTTAAAATAGTAGTTTGTCTGTTTGGTTGATTTGAAAAAAACAGGATTTTGGTTTATCAATTTGTTCTTCTGTTTTTATTTTCTCTGCTTCATTAATTTCTGCACTTTTCTTTATCGTGTTTCCTTTGTATTTATTTATTTTTTCCTTCTAGGTTTTTGGGTAGGGTATTTAATTAATTTATCTTTATTTGTATTAACCTGTGTGTTTAGGGTTATCAATTTTCCTCTGATTCCTGCTGTAAATGGATCTCATAGATTCTGAACATGCAGTGTATTTATTATTATCATTTTATTTCAAAAATTCCACAGATTCTCCTTCTATTTCCCCTTTCACCCAAGATTTGTTTAATGTAAGATATTGTAATTCCAGATAGGGAGGCTTTTTTGTTGTGCTTTTGTTTGCTTTATTTTTAATTTGTAGTTTTATTGCCTTGTGAGCAGAGATTGCTGTTTGTAATATTTCTAGTTTATAGAACCTACTGATGCTGTCTTAGTCTTATCATCTATGATCAATCTTTATGAACGTTCTGTATTCAATTAAGAAGAAGGTATAGTCTCTATTACTGGTGTGAGTTGTTTAATATATATGTACTTATTGATTACACACCTTAGGTTTTTTTATGTTTTTACTAATTTTTGTCTGCTTGACCTGACATACTAAAACTGTTGTTAAATTCTTCTATTTTTAGTTTTTTATATTTTTTCCTGCATCATCCATATTTTTTCTTTACATAATTGCTGTTATTATTTGATACAGAGATATTCAAAGAGCTATATTTTCTTTGTGAAATGTAGCTTTCAGCATTATAAAGTATCCTTATTTGTCTCTTCTAATTTTTTCCAGCTAATTTTACTTTGTCTGATATCAGGATTGTGACACATGCATTCTTATTGTTTTCATTTGTAGATAAATTATTGTCTATCTATTTTTAGCTTATTTAATTATCATACTTTGAGTTTCAGATTCAACATCAACATGGAGTTGAGTTTTGCTTTGTGAGTCAATATAAACATTAAGTTCCTTTTAATAAATAAATTAAGCATATTCACATTTGTTGACATGACTGTTATGTTTGGTCTCAATTCTGTCATCTTACATTGAATAACAGTGTATATGATATTATATTTACCGTATTTTTTATTCGGTGTATGCTTTTCACTTTTAAATATATTTTTTAGTATTTAGGAATGCTTGTATTTTTAATTTAGGGGCTATCTTTGTATTAACACTTTTTATAGAGCCCTTCACTCCCCTTTTTCTAAACTAATCTATTGCTATGTGCTACATCAGTTTTAAATGACTTCCCCCTATGACCTATAATCTTATTCTACTTTCCAATTTTTTCTCTCCTTTATCCTTTCATCTTTTAGGTGAATTCTTTCTATTTGTCAGAACAAATAAGGCTTATATAATGTTCTTCTACCTATGACCTCATCCTCATGTAGTCTTAGATTTACAGTCATTTATATGAAATTCTTAAGTTCAGTTTTTCTTGGCCAAAGCTTTCCAAATTGTCTTTGGTAGAATGAAGCTCACCATCCAGTAGATTCCTATGGAAAGTCACAGTATTTCCTGAATTTGGAAGATTAAAAACTCTTTGAAGAACAGCTTAGCAGGATGTAATATTCTTGGTTCACATTTTCTCTTCTCTTTCCTTGAAAACCTCTACTTCACTGCAGCCTTGTTGTTCGCGAGAAGCCTGTAGCCAGTTAATTTTTTAATCTTTGTAAGTTATTTCATCTCTTTGCCTGATCATCTGATTGTTTTTCTTTATCTTTCAAGTCAAATAGTTTTACTAGTGTGTATCTTGGAGTTGATTATTCTGGGGCAGACTTCCATGGTACCTGGTGGGTCCCTTCAGCGTATTGGTTCAGGTCTTCTTTTATTTAAACTTTTTGGACTTATATTTGTTAACATTAATTTGTTCCAGTGTATCAATTTTTTCTAAGACATTTAATATAGGTAGTTGCACCTCCCTGCCTATTTTCCATTTCATCTACTTTCTCTGACGCATTTTACTTCATTATCTCATCTTCTCTCTCTTTGTTTTTTTCTCTACTTTCCTTTAATATCCTACATTATGTTTTCATTTGAATCTGTTCTTTCTTGGGCATCTTGTCATTCAGTATTCATTTTTGAAATGATTTTTTCTTCTATTTTCTTCCTGGGTTCAATCAATTCTCTTTTTATTTCTTTCCGGTTTTTACCCAATGTCGTCTTAGTTTTAGTATTTCTGGTTCAGGGTAGATTTGAGTAGTTTTCTTTTTTTTTAATATCTCCAAATGTTTATTGAGGATATTTACTGCAGTTTTGTGTGTTGTATCACAGTAGTTTTTCTGCTTTGTTCCTGGTTGTTAAGGGGAGACTTCTGAGCAGCCGAAAACCTTTTACATTTTCTGAGTTTTCATTGTAGTTTCGAACGGACGTGGTCTGCTTTATTTCTGTTCCTATTCAGTTCTTGAACACAGTTTCTATTTCAAAAACATCCTCTTCTATCAGTTCTGCCCTCTTTCATGAAGTTTCATTTATGGTTGTTGTGGCTGGTAGCAGTGGTGGGGAAAGATTGGTATGTCTTGTTTCACCTTTGTTTCCCTCACTATTTCCTTCACTGCCTCACCTCTAAGGACTACCAGCCATTCTCTCTGTATAGGATTAGCCTCCAAAGGAACGCTTCTCCAGGACTGCGACTTCCAGCCCCACACACTTTCAAGACTGTAGTCCTTTTTCATGGAATTTCTTAGGATGCCCCTCCTGTGCTTTCTACACTCAGTAACTTTCATTAGTAGGTGGTCTGTGAGTAATCTCTTAGAATTTTTTCTACTTACGTGTGATTTAAAGGTGTGTGTTCATTTATGTTCTCTGTCTCCAGTAATGGTGAACACAAGGGTAGTGCATAGTTTTATTTCCCATTTTTGGTGATATTCTTTGAGGGGTGTGGTGGTAAGAGACATTCAGAGTCAGGCAACTGCCATGTTCCCCAAATGTGGAAGCCAAGATAGACTTTTTCTTTTCAATGCAACTTTCAGGTCTTATAAATTTGAGTCTGTAATATGAAGAGTTCTCACATGGATTAACTATAAACAAAATTTAGCCTAAAAGGTAGAGGAATTTAATTTCAGGCTTGGCTATTCTATATTTTTGCTGTGTGCCATTGAAAATCACATAAATTTGGGGACATTAGTTCAGTTCCCTCTAAAATGAGGGTCGTGGCTAAGACCTTCAGATGATTGCTGATACTGCCTTCATCTCTAACCATGTACACCCACATTCACAAATGTATACCAACAGATCATTCTTAGTACTCTAAGAAATTGGGAGAAGATAAAGCCCATTTTATTCTGAGACTTGCAGTGCATTATAAATCACTGTTAAATAATGCTTTCTAGTAACAGGAAATGATGACAATACTAAAAACATTCCATTTTGATATAATATCACTCTCAAGGATATTCCTTCTCAAGAATTTAATATCTCAGTATATCTGTGTGCCTATCTCTATATCTCTAGAACAATCTCTTATCTCACAGAAGCAACTGAACAGCATATTTAAAATATAATTTCATATTGCTATTCTAGCTTTAGTGCATGATTTTAGATTTACTACCTATTGAAAAGTTTAAAATAGTATAAATCAAAATAAGATATTAAGAGGCATTTTAATAGCTCAATTTTGTTTTATTGAGAATTAGAAACAAAAAGGTTATCTCAAGCAGTGGCCCCTATTAGTTATAATCTAACCTAACATAAACATTATTTTTATTAAACAAGACATAAATTGCCTCAGGTTAATTTGGCCAACCAAGGAGGTTATAGAGAAAAGGAAACTCATAATCTCCCAGCTAAAATTTCTCAGTAATCCTTAATATTTTTTTCTTAGTAATTTTAAATTATTTCTTACCTTTTCAAAATTGTCTTCTAGACAACATTTTAAAAACTCTGCTTATTCAAATGTCTTTAGTTGCTGAATCTTATATTGTAGTAGGCAGTTCACTTTTTAAATCTAGTTTCTAAAGCAGCCAGGATTTCACAGAGACCTCAGTAAATGCATATTTTTCTTCTTGAAGTTCTTTTTTTTCTTTCAGATCTTATTAATTTGATTGGTGAAAGAACAGTGCCACCAGTTTGGTGTAAAAATCGGTAAAATAAATAACATATTTTTTATCTTATTTCCCAAATTGGTTCTCTTTTAAGCCTATCTCAGTTCTAGTTCATTTGTCTTCATTTCTCCATTCACTTTTTCTTCTCTGCTGTTATTTTCATGATGTGATCTTGCAAGCATTCTCTAAGTTAGAATCTGTAAACTCTAGAGACAACTGTTCCCTTGTTATTATGCTATAATGTGTGTAAGCTTCTACCATATGGATAGCGGTGTTTTGCTAAATAATTGGAATAATGGTGCTTTTGAATGGCTCACTGTTTTATTACCATTTCTAAAATATTTTCTGAGTTGCAATTTCACTTCTATAAAATAACTTTTTAACTGTAAAGCATATTTTGGAAGTATTAAATTCTATCACCAATATTATGTAATTTATAAGAATATTAATAGAAATGAAAATACTTTCACTATTCAATACTTTAGTCATGCTTTTTTTTTTTTTTTGGTGAGGAAGATTTGCTCTGAGCTCACAGCTGTTGCTGATCTTCCCCTTTTTACTTGAGGACGATTGTCACTGAGCTAACATTTGTGCCAATCTTCCAACCTTCCTCTATTTTATACGAAATGCTGCCACAGCATGGCCTGACAAGTGATACTAGGTCTGCCCTTGGAATCTGAAACTCCGAACCTGGGCCACCAAAGTAGAGCTCGAAAACTTAACCACTATGCCACCAGGCCGGCCCCTTTAGTCATGCATTTTTAACCATGCGTAGAGTAAAATTAGCTCTTTAGGAATTTGTTGATTTATAGATTGGATCATTATGTGGATTTAGCAAAGCTTTACATCAAATAACTTTTCAGGTTTCTGGTTAAATATGGCAAAATGAATACAATGGTTTATTACTGCTGTATTCAGGAATTCCACTTAAATAACAGTAGAACAATAAAAAGGGCATGCACTCTCAAGGACAAATATAATAGGAAAGGATATAATAGCTCAAAAGAAATATCAACAGATTTTGGGAACTGGAAAGCAGATGGATGAGTGATAATTTACCTAGCAGACTGGATGAGCTTGAAAGCGCCCCTTCAGTTGGCAGATCTGCAAGAAGCAAATCAGTTGACATGGCACGGCTGGATCAGACACAAAGCTCTATGGCCAGCACATTTTTGCCCCTTCCAAGGCAAACAGAAAGATGTTTCACTGTCTTCTTTTCAGTTATGCTGGACCCATTTGACTGAGCTCTAGCCAATGAAATGTGGGCAAAAGTAACATAAGCCACTTCTAGGCTAAAGTCATTAATCACTTTGGGCCATCCTCCTAGTCTACCTTTCCTTTCTAAAGGTGAACTTGGAAGCCACGTATTCTAGACGGTGAATCTGTAAGATGGATGCAAGCTGGATCCTTAAGTCTTCAGGTAGAGCAGTGCCTTCTAGGAGAGCTGAATAACCTGCATCAAACTATGGGAAAGGAAAACGGACACTTACTTTGTTAAACCATTGAGATTTCAGGGATTATTTGTTACCACCATATAGCCTATTCTATTCTAACTAACATAAGATTCTTGGAAGGCTTAAGAATTATAGGCAGTAAGTAATTCTGAGGACAAATGTTTTCAATGTGCCTAAAAATTACTCCCTTACCTGCAGAACATAGTCTAAGTGTGACACACTATCCCGTGAATGTGCAGCTTAAATGAAAATCTATACATAGTTTGTGAGTGCCCTGACAGCTCTTTCTCCAATCAGCTTTCATAAAGCTAACAGTGAGTCGATGCACATGACGCAAGAGATAGGAGGATTCCTATTTTGGGAGAAACATGAGCTAAAGAGTAAAGACTAAAGGAGACCAACATTTGCAGGTCTCTAATAGAATGGTCTGAGTTCTGCATGAACAGCTAACAGTGATGTTTACCTTTGATGAACACCACCTATAATCAAAGAGCTTCCAATCTGGACACCAATCTGTGTACCTCATTCTAATTCATAAGAGCAAAGCATCACTAAAGTAAAAAAAAGAAAGTTATGATTAATAGTCAACGACACATAATGAAATATTTCATGCATGATATATAAGTAGGACAGTATTAAAAAGGAATAAGTAGGAAATAAGAAAGTAATTTTGGACATTAAAAATTTGATTGCAAAATGTGTTAAGAAAAAGCTTAAAGATAATTTTAAGAAATCTCTTTGAAAGAGAAAAACACTGAAAATAGAGGAAAAATAATCAGAATTACGTAGGTTAAACAAGAAGGACAAATGTGTTCAGTGTTGATGTTTCCAAAAAAAGAGGTTCTATAAAACACCATACATGAAAATGTTTATCAAATTGATTGATGCCCTAAATAAGAAATTGGAAAGTATAAAAGTTTTCTGGAAAAAGAAATATGAGAGCATAACTTTATGGCATTGAGATATGGAAGAAACTTAAACTTGATATAAAAAGCACAAACTATAAAGTGAAAGATTGAACAACAAACTAAAAACATTGTGTACCACAAAAAGTCACTGTAAACAAAATTAAAAATAAAATTATGGGAAAAGATATTTGTAACATATAGAACAAACAACAATGCTATATTCTATACAGTATTCTCACTGTATAGGACTCAGGAAGTATTCTTATGCATAGACTCTCTCTTTTTATCTCTCTATATCTATTTATCGTCATCATCTATAAATGTGTATGAGTGCAAGTTTAAATTCAATAAGAAAAAAGGCAACCCAATAGAAAAATGGGTATATTAGTTTTCTATTGATTCAGTAGGAAATTAAACTAAGGGGCCTAAAACAATACAAATTTATTATCTTACAGTTCTGGAGGTCAGAAGCCTAAAAGTGAAGAAATCTTGAAATGTGGACATTATTCTATCTTACTGGAAGTTCTAGGGGAGAATCCATTTCCTTGTATTTTCCAGTTTCTAGAGGCTTCACCCATTTCTTGCCTTACATTATTCCAACCTCTGATTCTGTTATAACATTTCCTTCTCTGTCTCTGGCCCTTTTTCCTCCCTCTTATAGGGACCCTTGTAATTCCATTGGGCCCACCTGCATAATCCAGAATAATCTCTTCCTCTCAAAATCCTTAACAACCACATCTTCAAAGTCTCTTTTGGTGTGTAAGGTAACATATTCACAGCTTCCAGGCATTAGGATGTGGACATCTTTGGGAGGGCCGTTAGTCAGCCTACCATAATGGACAAATGGTATGGATGGTCACTTCATTGGACAGGAGACCTGAGTAGTCACTACAGATATGAGAAGGATATAAAGCTCATTGGTAATCTGAGAAGTCGAATGCACTTCTCAACATTTTGGAAAAAGTAAGTCTGATAATAACCAAGAGTTTTGAGCATGTAGGAAAGAAAAGTTCACAATACCTAGCAGATTTGATTACATGAATTTTTATGGCCAACTCCAGGCAAAAATACTAGGGGAAATCTCTCACACATGTCTAACAACATAGAAACATGTGAAAAGAGCTTAAATACATAGTCCGGTGGAATTGCAAGAAATTAAGCACAACCAAAAGATGCACTAATGGGAGAATAAATAAATAAATTGCTGTGTAGTCATATTGGAATATTACTTACTAATAAAAATGAATGAATATTACTGCATTTATCAACATGGATAGGTCTAGAAGTCGTAATATTAAGGGAAGAAAATAATTTCTAGAGTCATATGTATAATAAAACATTTAAGTAAAACTGTTAAAAACATGCAAGACAGTGAATGCCATGTGCTATTTATGAACATATACATGTCTAGTTAAAGTATAAAAGCATGATGGAGAATAATACAAATCGATTTTAGAATAGTGGCTGTGTCTGAGAAAGAGAGATGGAACTAGGATTGCAAAGGGCATAGGGGATTTCACCTGAATTTCTAAGTTTTTACTTATTTAATGAAATCTGAAACAAATGTTAGCCTTTGCCATTAAATTATGGGAGCATCTATTATGTTACTCTACTTTTATGAATATTTGAGATATTTAATATTATTTTAAAGTGGTAATTGAAGCGTTAATGTAGTTGAGGGTACTTTTCTCTTGATTTTTATAAAAGTTTCTGTCCTTATTTTTTCAGTAAAGAGATTTCTTTAACATTTCCTGAGGAAGTAAGAATTACTAGAGTAATTTTTAGTTTCAAAGATTTCCTTTACAGTTGAATACTTATGAAGTAATTTACAAATGACAATGTACTCTATAAATGTCAAGGATATATAATTACCGTAGCATCTCTTTTTTTAAAAGACAAATCCACAGTATATATCTGTTTTATTAAAAAGGCACACCACCTTCTATGAACGGATTGATTCCCATTGCTGTGAGTAGACAATGATCTTTGCTGTGGGCTTTAGTTTATAAGGTAATTCTACTTAACACTAAAGGTTACCACAGATTTGGGGGATGAGCAGATCACGTTTTATTATTCTTTTTTCCTACAGATAATGAAACTAACCAGCCAAGAGACTAAGGTCATGCTAATGTATTGTGATGCAAAATTCAGGACCCAGATCTTTCTGATTCACCATTTAGTGCTCATCCCACTATTCCAGTAAAATGGAATCTCCCTGATTCAATTAGACTAGGGCCCTAGGTGGAACCTGTATGATTCTTTTTTTAACCAAAGAGGCAGATTAGTGAAAGTAACATTAAAAATAAGTAAATATGTATCCAATGGAATATGTGCCCTTCCTAATACTAAGAATTAGGAGCCCTTTTCAAAGCCCTTGATTAATCCCTGCAATTCCTTGCAAGTGCTGGTACTGTTGGAGTCTTGGTATCTGTCCTCCTGACCCAGCAGGAAAAGTCAGTCAGGGGAAGATGAGCACAGAGAATGAAAGTTGGCAAATGGGAAGAAACAAACCACTACTTCAACAGTATACAGAGAGCCGCGTACTGTAGGACCTTCTTTATTAAAGGAAGAAGAATGTCCATTTTGGAAATTGACATCTTTTTCTAAAAACATACACAAATTGAAAACCTTTATTAAATTTCTGGATTAGTTTGCTAGGGCTGTCTTAACAATGTGCCACAGACTTGGTGACTTAAACAGCAGAAATTAATTTTCTCACATTTCTGGAGGCTGGAAAATCGCAGATCAGGTGTCAGCAGGGTATTTCCTGAGGCCTCTCTCCTTCGCTTGTCGATCGTTGTCTTCTCTCTGTGTCTTCACATGGTCTTCCCTTTGTGTGTGTCTGCGTCCTAATCTGTTTTTATAAGACACTACTCGTATTGGATTAGGGCCCATCCTAGTTACCTTGTTGTAACTTAATTACCTCTTTAAAGGCTTCATCTTCAAATACAGACACATTCTGAGGTACTAGAGCTTAGTACTTCAACATATGAATTTGAGTGGGGTGGAGAGGGTGGATGGGGGGGCATTCCTTAGCTGGTAACCATTTCTGAAAAGTCAAAACCTAGAAACTTCTTGTTGATGAGATGAAATAGAGCGTCCATTCTTACAATGTATGTCCTCCAATATTTTATCATGATACCTCTAACATTTTTTTTTTAATCCTCACATTTGAATGCTTAAACCAGATTTCATTTTTTTTTTTCATTATAGGCACTTCATAATATTAGTTGCATCCATTTAATCTGTGGCCTGTTGTTCTTCACTTCTGTTCCTCAGCCTTTGCATGCAAGACTCCTTCCCTTTGACTGTCCAGTCCTGCATCTTGCCGAAAGACTGTGAAACCACTGAGTGGTCCCCCTGGAGTTCCTGCTCCAAGACATGTCAT
This sequence comes from Equus quagga, assembly GCF_021613505.1. NCBI lineage: Eukaryota > Metazoa > Chordata > Mammalia > Perissodactyla > Equidae > Equus > Equus quagga. Next base: position 81,196,184 of record NC_060270.1, read on the forward strand.
TCAGGGAGTCTGTCACCAGGATTCAGGAGCAGGAGCCGCAATGTGAAGCATGTTGCTATTGGAGGTGGAAGGGAGTGCCCTGAACTTCTTGAGAAAGAGGCCTGCATTGTCGAAGGAGAATTTTTGCAGCCATGTCCCAGGTACTGTGCATTCTTTGGTATGGGTATTCAGTGTTCCATATAACCTCACGTTATGTGATATAGGGATGTTCACAAGAATAAGAGTAGCTGTGACTCGTATTTGTTCAGTCTTTTCTCAGTACAGAGTTCCATACTGGGCAGTAAAGCACAGTGGGTTAAGAGCATGGGCTGTGTTGATTCCCTGGGCTCCAATTATATTTCTGTGACTCTAATTACGTGAATTTCGGCAAATTCCTTAAGTCTAGTGCCTTAGTTTACTCATTTACTAGTAGGGCTTACTTCATCCAGCATCTTGCACATCATAAATGCTGGGTAACCATCAGTTATCATTACCTCACATGTCACATGTAATTTTTCTGACAACCTAAGAAGACATTCATAGCATCTTATTTTGTAAATGAGGCCATTAATGCTTAGAGAGATTAAGGTAATTCCTGAGGTTACACAGCTAACGAGTGACCTTGATTCTAATGCAGTTCTGTCTCTCAAAGTCACTGCCATGCTGTGGCGTTGTTTCTATTCCAGAGTCCCTAGGGAGCCAGAGAATGTTGGGAATAGGATTAACACAGACAAGTAGCTGTATTTTAAGATCTTGCTATTCGTTATATTTTGCCTGGCTATAGAGCCCTTGATAAAGGCCTCCAATATATTTTCCTCTGGGTTGTTGGCTCATAATAGGCCTAAACTGATAATGACAGAAGTCATTTGGGGCTGGCTGTTCAGAAGCTGTTGGGGATGAATTTGTGCTACTTCCTGATGGACAGCTGCCCTGAACTATATCTGTTAAATCTGCAGCTATTTTAGATAGAACTTTTCTATAGTTTCTTATAGTCTCTAAAATTTGAGAATTGTTTCCTTAGTGAAAAATCAAATGAGGCAAAAAATAGCTTCTTGTAGACTTTAGTGTGAAGGGTAGAGGAGTTACAAACTCAGTGGGAGTGTTGTTGGGCCTGGCTATTCCCTAAGCCTGAAATAGTGTGTGTGGGGGGCAGGGAAAGGTGAGTGGGTAGAGGGGCGAGTTCCTGCTGTCAGATTCTTAGCCACACACTTTCTCTGCCTCACCGTTGAAGTCAGTGTAGATTCAACATACTCCTCACATACTGACTGTTCACTTTTTACTAAGAGGACCCCTTAGATTCATATCATTCCTTACCTCAAAAGCTGAGAAGGTAGGTGTTGTTCGTGATCCTTTACAGATTAACTGGTTGTCTCACAGAATCCTCCCTAGTTGTGTTGCGTATGTGTCCAATCTTTCAAAACACTAATTTTGGGGCAAAGCGTGGGATTGGAAATGGCATGAAACCTGAGGTCTCTATCCCTTTTGAACTTGGCTGGACCTGGATTAAAACTGCATCACCATCACTTATGAGCTGTGTGTTCTTTGACATGCTATACATCTTCTCTAAGACATTTCCCTCTTCAGTAAAATTTGTCTAACTATACTGCCTGTGTTGAAGGTTGAACACCTAGAGACCAGGCAGGTAAAATATCAGTCCCAGTGCTCAGCTCATAGGAGGTACTACAAGAATGGTGACCTTACTGTTGATATTTGCAGGTGTCTTCATTTCTTCCAGAAAGAGAATCTCTCCTTTCCTTGGAAGGCATACTGTAGTAATTTAATGGTGGTAAAAATGTTATTTCTTCTTGCTAATTTGGAATTTTTTTTCCCTATGGAGGCATAATTCAGAAGGGTTCTCAAAGTTATGCTGCCAGGAATAGAATCTGGGTTTAATGATGACCTTGATATTGGTGCTTTTTTCCTGCATTCCTTTCATGAAGTGGCTAGTGACCTCTTCCTGATATTTTCAACAGTTTGTTGACTTATAGATATCCCTCCATTTTCTTTTCTTCTCATTTCTTTGTTAGTAACTATTATAATTCTCTTGGAAGTCAGAGTGGTGCCTCCTGATGATGCTGAGGAAGCTGAGTTGCATCTACATTTATTAAGTAACAACAACCTTTTATTGAGCAACTACTGTTGCCAATAACCATATCAGAGATTTTATAAAGATTATTTAGAATAACATAGGAGTTTATCATCCAAATCGGACACTTTGAGAGTACAAGGGGTGTAAACTGGCGTTGTTCAGATCCAAATTGAAGTCTGTTTGGCTTCAAAGTCAGTGTTCTTTCCATTACATCACACTGACTCCCATGATAGTCATTGTGAAGATGCACACCCAGAGAAGAGTACATATACACACTTATATGTATTCATGTGTATCACTTTTTTCCCAAGAAAATAGTGTAGAATGGTAATAATTCAAGATGTACCCAAGATGGATTTCTGGATTGATTTTCAGTTGGTTCAACCTTAGCATCTGAAGGTAGGGTCTGATAGAATTCACTGGAGGTGAACCTGACCCTCTAGTTCTGCTATTTGGAAACGTTACTGTGTCAGATTTAAAAAAGAAAATTCTTCCCAAATAGCGAATTTGTAGGAAATAGGAGTCTTAGAAAATTCACTGAATGACAACCAGTGTTTTCCAGGGAGACTGTTGTGTTAATTAATGATTCCATTCGGTTGTGGAAAGAGAATACAGAAGTAATAACAACAAAATTAACATTGGCTGACATTCTTATTTGTCTGAAATCTGAACTGTGGCCTGTACCACAGGAAAGCAGAAAGGCCTAACTTTTGTTTCTAGTTTGACATTGGTGATTAAAATTCACTGGGAACAAGGGAAATGTAAACAAAATTTTATCAGGAAACAAAAATGCTCATTTTTCCTTTCTTGGAATTCCTGAGCAATTCATATGCATCAAGCAATTCATCACTGTATTTTTCCCCAGCAGAAAAATATAGATTTCTGTGACTCTTCATAGTGTTTTTTTAAACTCCCGTGAGCTAACATCTGCTTCCAACCTTCTTCTTTTTGTATGTGAGCTGCTGCCACAGCATGGCCACTGAAGAGAAGTGGTGTTAGTCTGCTCCTGGGAACTGAACCTAGGCCATCAAAGCGGAGTGCACTGAAGTTAACCACTAGGCCTCCGGGGCTGGCCCTTAAACTCTCTCAGAATAGTTTGACTTTTACCTTTCTACCACATTTACTATAGGAGATGTGTTTATTTATTCAGTAAATATACATTGACCTCTTTCTATGTGCCAAGCACTATGTTAAGTGTTTGAAACCTCAGAGAACAAAATAGACAAGAGTTCCTTCCCCCATTATAGGACTTAAATTTTAGTGAAGATATACCAAATAAATATAGCAAATAAAATAAGCTATGCACTTTGTGAGTGAGCTGTGGAAAAAATACAACATTAGTGCAGGGTAGAGATAGAGGTTTCTGGGATGCTGTGATGAGGGATCAGCTCAGGTTAGAGAATTAAACAAGATCATTAGAGAAGGCTCATTTGAACAAGCAGGATTTGGAGGGGAGGACTTGAAGGAAGTGAGGAAACTAGCCATACAGGTAATTAGGGGAAGAAGATTCCAAGAAGAGGGGCGAGCTAGAGAAGTGCTCTCCTACCTGCATATTAATATTGCTCAAAAAGTGCTTTTGTTGCTTAGCTTTGGAGATACTTTTTTTACCAACTGGACTCCACTGATTGGCATTTTAGCTCTAAACATTATGACTGCCCATCTCTAAGTCATGATTACATGAAAGGAATTACAACCAAGAGGAGCCCATTCTAGAAGTGATCCCTGAGACGGGAACACTTTGGAAGTTTCTTGGGGGAACTAGCTTACGTTAACTTGAAAGGAGTTATGCTATGCTAACCAGTCTATGTTATGCTAACGTGAGACATTTTAGAACTATAAGGGAATTAGTTAGCCTTGTGTTGCTGTAAGCTTGTTTCAAGAGTTTGCTATTTTTGACCAAGAAATATGTTGACTCTAAGAAACCCCTTCCTCCAAGATTACACAGTCTACTTGTAATTTTATGCCCGCCTCCAACATAACACTAAGAGTGGCCCCGTTTACTAGATAGTGTAAGGAAAGACAGAGGACACGGAGGCTATAATATTTTAAATGCTTAGTATCAGATAGCTGAGGCATGACCTGATGCTGGAAGAGCCATGACTCCAGATCCGCTGTGCTTAAGTAGAGAGCCCATTCTGGCTGGAGACACTATAACACACAAGAATATTGAAAAATGTCAACATCTTTCTTGGAATTAACACCTCAGATGACCTACCAACAACTTCTGCCACTTCACAAGGAGGCAACAGCTTTCAGGCAAAAATGGCTATTCTACCTCTCAAACAGTCATTTAGAGTTTGAAATGAAATGTAAGACAGGACTGTTAAAGGGTGACAGTGACCAATGTAGAGTAAAACTCTTTTAAGGAGATCTTAGACAGAAGCTGCATGGCTGATAGTATTACGTAGATTGTGTGATATTGTTGCACAGAGAAGACAATTTGTAAAACATTGTTTCAATACTCTGGTCTGGCACTTAACAGATGGGCTCTCATCATCCATCCCTCCTTGTCTCTGGTATGTATGAATTTATCCTTATTATGGGTGAACTAGAGATTTTTCACAAAATGTCTGCCTGTGCAGAGTCATACTGAGAGAGCTATCTGGGTCTCCTGCAGCCCCCTATGATTTGCTTGTAAAACAACCCCCTGGTGACTATCCCTTTTCTCTCTAACATCTCTTTAAGGAACTGAACCCAAATTTAGATTTTCTAGATAAAATTCTTTTTCTTGATAAAACTCTAGGAACTAGTTGATGGATCTTTTTAGATGAATGTTGAAGCCCAAATAGAGCCAAGGAAAAGAAATTGCTGGTAAAACTTGACTTGGTCGTTGGCTCCCTTTGCCCGCTGGAGTGGAGTGAGTGCTGGAATGGGGTTGATGTATCATGAAGAGATGTTTGTTCAACACTTGCTTCAGCCTGTCACTGTGCTAATTATACAGAATTTAGCAAACTGAAAACTTTCCGTCTGTATTCACTTACTTTATTCATCTTAAGAAGTTTGCGTAATATACTCTTTAAAAATGAGAGCATCCAGAACATAACCATGTTCTTTGAGTGTTTAATAGTTGGTAATGTTCCCACACATCATCCCATACATTTGGATATGGATTTTTTGTTTATTTATTTATTTTTCCTCTACCTTAGACTGGGGAGTGCCTATGAAAGTGCCCTGCTCATAGTAAACGCTCAGTAAACAGTGGATGAATAAATGAATGAAGGGACAGTTCCAGAACAATATTATGCACAGGGTACTTATTCTGTGCTTATATTTATTATATAATGTTTATGTGAAGGATTCAAGGTCATTTCTTATAAAGAGCAGCTGAAATTGGCATCATCAGGGAGACTAAATAAGGACATCTACCCAGGGAAGGGATGGACACAGGGAGCTTGATGTGACATGGTCCCCAATCGCCTCCTTAATTCTGCTAACAGTGTGTCTGGTTTCCTAGATAAGAGGTTTCTGTTGTCATTGGTTATAAAAGCAACTTCAAAAAGTGTGAGGAATGAGATTACAGTCTGAATTTGTAACAGTTTGCCTTCCAGAACAAAATGGCATGCACATCACCTACCACATCTTCGGTCTCTTCACCTGTTGACCGTCCACCACAGCACCTAACACCCTGCATAGAATAGGAGCTGATTAAATGGTTGTTAAATGAATTACTGGATTCTTTAAGGAAGGTTTTTTGTTGTTATTTTATTTAAGCAGCTTTTCTGTGGCACTTGAGGAGTAAAGGAGTCATGACCTACAATCCTCAGGACAATCTGTTTTAGAAAAGAAGCAACAGTTTAACAGTTTTCAAAGAATCTTTCAATTGTTTCACCAGAAAGAAACTTGCTGCCTTTTTATTGAGTCCATCTTTTACTGGTGCATATTGTTTCATGAGTCCCCATTGTGCCACTTTAAGTCCTCCTGGATGGAAGATTTGTTCCCCTGTTAGTGTAAGAAAGTTAACGTACTGTTAAGTGCTGTGCATAGTGATAGAAGTCTATTAATAATACATATGTGGAGTTTGGCTAGCAAAGCCATCTGCTGAAGAGCAAAGAGCTTTGCGCTTTAAAGTAGCTTTCCATAATCAATAGTCCCACTCTATTCAATAAAAAATTACTAGAGCATAAAATGTATAAAGCTTGATCGGTTCCCTTTATTTTGGTCGTCTGTTCAGCAAAAAAAATGACAAGTTAATTCTTTTCTAAATGCATTTACAACTTTAAAAGGACAACAGACATTATCATAAATTAGTCATGCTGCAGTACACTGATTTTTAATATACACACATTTAATTTGAATACCTTGCACTAGGGTTTCAATTCCAAGAGTGTTTGCAAATCTATATGTGCTTAGTCAAAACATGACCATTAACTAATGCAATTATTCTTTCAATCTGTCATCATTAAATCACTTAAGATTCTATTCCAGGGTGCTTTGCTTTAAATCTAAGCTTTCAGAAGAAGGAGGAAAGAAATCCACACTTTGTAAGCAATTCTAAGCCGTATGAAAGTGACAAAGCGTGCCTTCTAAAGGGCAGAGGTTGCTATAAAACTCTGATGGTCCTGCCATCCTATTGCTATTAGAATCACTTTATGTCACATTAGTAGGATGGAGGTCTTTTAAACATAGTTGCTAAATGTGCCTACTTTTCTAATTTTGGCTTTGCTAATTTAGGATGTCTCTGCTCACTGCTTCACAGTGATTAATTAATTCCTTACTTCTTCTGCCCTCCCCACTTCAATTTGGAGAATAATTTGATTATAGGATTCCTTGGATTAGACAACAAGACTCTCAGGAGACAAGCTGGCTAGCTGGGTGCTTGAATTTCAGGGCCTCGAATAACATTTCCTAATCCAGAATTTGTCTTTTATATCTCTTGATGTGAATGTGTATTTCCACCATTAGAAGATTATTTTCTTTGACTTAATCTTGGTTTCTTCTTTTAAACTGCATATACCTCCTTAGAATGATAATATATTTAATATTAACTTTTAATGTATCATGCAGATACATTTATTGACCATTCCCTAAGAGTAGACTTACATTATGGGGAACAAATGAAGAAATTGAGTGATGAGTTTCAGGAATGGGAGAACAATTCTGAAAGCAGATTCTAGGAGATAAATGAAGAAAAACTTAATTTTACAGTTATAATACATGGTTGCTCTCATGTTTGAGTTTTTCTCCCCTTTCCTGGGTTGTCTCATTTAAGAATTCAGTGTCAAGACATTGTGCTGTTAATACTTGGGGCCAAAACAATTTGGAATCATTCTTTGCTTCTCCCTCTCTCTCCATCCACATCTAAGCCATTAGAAGGTTGTCTCTACCTTCACAGGATACCCAGAATCTGATCCCTTCTCCCCACACTCACTATGACTGCCCCAGTTGAAGCTACCGTCATCTCTCCTAGACTGACAAAGGCCTTCAAACTTGTCTCCCTCCTTCCCCCTCCATCATGGTCTGCTCTTCATTCAGTAGCCAGGGTGGTCCTTTAAAATATAAGTTGCCTTATCATATCACTATTCTCCTCAAAACTTTGCAATGATTTCCTAGCACAATTGGAATAACACAGTCCATATTCTGGCATACAAGGCTCCATATAGCCTGGCCCCTGACAACCCTAATTTCCTCTCCTTCCTGCCTTGACCATCTGTCCCAACCATACTGGCTTCTGTGCTTTCCTAGAAAGCACCAAGCTTTCTCCCTCCCTGGGATCTTTGGACATACTCTTCTCTCTGCCTAGAATGCTCCTTGCCCACCTCTTCTTGTGCTCAATCCCTTGTATTATTCAGGGTTCTGAGGACTTCCCTGGTTATGGGACTGAAATGGCTCTCCTCGTCCTTCTTTCTCTTCTTTACTATCTGATGTCATGCTATGAGTTGATGCATTTCTGTGTGTTTACTCCAATAGAAGGTAATCTTTCCAAGGTCAGGGACTTTTTCTTGCTCACTACTGTGCATTTCTATTGTCTGAAAGTGTGCCTGGAACATAGCTGGAGTTCAAGAATTACTTCCTGGAAGAAAGGATGAATGAACGCAGAGTTGAGTAAGTGATTCGCTTACTGTTGGGGCAGGCCTATTTCTTTCTCTACAGAGTCCTGCTTTTTAGCTCCTTCCTGCCTTCAGTCTCTCACACATATCTTTATGTTACCTAAACTGTCCTTGTATGAGTTGTTTCTTCTGTGTGTTCAGTATTTGAGTTATCAGCATTCCCCTTCTCAGAGGTCTAGGGTTCCATGGTAGCTGACAGTGTGCACTCTCACTAATGGTAGGCACGTTGGAGTTGTTTTCACAGGAATGGATGAAGAAGGTTTACCTAACATTCACAATGACCAGGGAGCAATGTGGGGAATTCGATTTCAGGGGCTTGCAAAGGCATTCCTCTTCAAAAAGTTGTCTTCTGCACCAGTTATTGGGAATTTGAATTTTTACAATTAGAGATTCCTTTATTTGGCTTATATTTTATCTCTCTTTTTAATTTGCAATTATATCCTGAAAGTGCTCAAATTTGACACTAAGTGACCACGATCTTCTAATTATAAAATGATTGGCTATAAGATATTCTCAAGCTATATTTGTGTTTGAGTCTGGCTGAAAAATTATTTTGGCAGTGTGAAATATTATTGATCAGTTGTCGCTGACAATATCATTGTCATCAACATAGAATATTTTTTGCTTCAGTCTAGAATGCACTTCCTCAGACCAAGACCAATATATACTTGTCCTCATAATGGCTGAGCAGTTCACTTGTTACCTACCGAACTAGTTTTCTCTATCCCCTGACTAAAGTTTCATGAGTTTGCCATTCATTTACTGGAGGGTCATTTCGTTAAGAAGATGTACTTTAGAATCAGATACACTTGACTTTGAATCCTGCTCTTCCGCTTAGTACTTAATTATGCGACCTTGGAAGATTATTTATTCTTTATGCCAATTCTTCCATCTGTAAAAGGGGGAATAATATTTTCTTCACAGAGTTGTTGGGAGGGTTCAATGAAGTAATTCACCTTAATTTGTTAGTGCAGTGCCTGGCACAGAGTCAACATGCAGAAAACATTGGTTGTTATTATTATTACTTGAGGGATATGTCACGGTACCCTAGTAGCCCAAATAAATTAATGCCTCATCTATCCTGTTCAGCTGGACCCTTTGATGAAAGCAAACGGATCCTACACAGTCACATTTGTAAGGGACTATGAAGGTTGACAAAGTTCTTTCATTCTGTGGCTGTCTTCTCTACTTGAGGCATTTTCACAATTGATTTCAAAGTGCCGATCCCTCATAGGAGATGGGGCTCTGCCCTTTGGACTCCCTGCGGTTCCCTCCTAAGCAGAAGGACAAAGGGAGGACATGTTGAAAGGCATCGGAGTTGGGAGGGAGAGCGTGGAAAAGGCCTGGTCTTTGACAGGGACTTAGCCATGAAAGAGTGTGTCCCAGGCAGTCAGGAGGCCAAGTTGTCCCAAGGCTGGAGGACTACCTCTGTAACAACTTCTAAAGGAGAAAGCGAGTAACGTTTAGCTGAGCGGACTCCTTTGATTTCTTATTCTGTCAGATCCTAGAGACACTTTCCCAGGTTGATGGAATGCAGGATGTTCAGTTTTCATGGCTGCCGGGTGATTTGTGACTAAACAGAGATAGCACTTTTGAAAAAAATAAAGAAAATGGTTGAGGAAAGACGATGAAAAGACCGGCATTTTTAAAAGGAGTATAGCAGCCCTTTACTGGCATGCTTTCTCCTCTGCCGCTTACTGGCTTAGTATTTTCTCTGAGGTGATAAACAATAGCGATGGTGATAAATGTCTTAGATTTCTTTGGAGAATTTCTTGTTTGCCAGTGAATGGAATTTGGGTGTTTTTGGTCAATGAGCTACCAAAAGGGTTTTTGTTACTTTATATAACACCAGAGTCATTAAACTTTACGTTTTTCTCCATAATGACTTCAAAATTCCTCCATTCCTAATTTTTATAGGGTCATGATAAATTTATTGAAAAAGCAATTTTTACAGCATGGCCCATTCCTTTCAAACAAGCAAATGGATTACTATACTTGCTACATTTCTAAACTCTATGTTTCTTTTATGCTATTTGCTGAACTTTGGGTGCCAGAAGTTGCACCATGGCATTCCTGGATCTCTAATATTAGGACTTGATGAAATCCTCATAAGTGCAGTCAAGTGTGTGTGTGTGTGTGTGTGTGTGTTTTCTGTGGCAGTAAGGGGCAAAAGGCACATGGAGAAGGACATAGGGAGAAAAGGAATGAACATTTGGTGAACATTTCTTATACGCCAGATTCAACGTTTGGCATTAGGATCCCTATTTCACAGATGGGAAAACAGAGCTACGCCAAAGTCATATGATTAGTAAGTGGCAAGGCCCAGGTCATTTTGGCTCTGATGCATGTTTAGCATCTACACCATGCAATCCCTTTTTTGCCTGTCTTATTGGCTAACTCCATCAGAGGAGGCTTGGAGTCAGTTGCTCTATCGCCCCCTCCTTAATAGCCAGAGAGCTCTTCTTTTAGGGAAACTTTGGAGAAAGAGGGTTTGAAATGAGAACTTGGTAACCATACTCCCCAACACACCCCTATCTTGTTGTATTTTGGCCTGGAATACAGAGCTACCTGTGCCCTGAGACTCAGAGACATGAGGGACAAGCCTCCTGCTTGAGTGACCCTAGAGAACAGGGTGAGAACTTTGAGTGAGGAGAAAGGGCATCAGAGCTTCACTTCTGGAAAGAACTGAACTTCTCTTGGTCTCTCATGCCCAGGAATTAGAAACCTATTATTTTCTCTTTCCCCTGGCATAGGCAGGACCTGAACTCGCACTCCAAACTCTTACCCAGCCCACTGACTAATTTTCACTTGGAAAAACACGTGAAAATGAAATAGCAAGGCAGAGGGAGAACAATTGTGTTACAACAAACCCAAAAGCATTGTCCAAATCCTTTTTCTACAATGGGCTTGAGAGGAATGATTCTCAGCTTTCAAGCTTTGTAGAATGATGACATTCATTATGAGAGGGTTTGATCACCATCAGGTCTCTTTGAGATTTGCTTCCTGATTTTGACATCTGTTAGCTGATTTCAGTTTTACTCTAGTTTCTATAAGGCCAGGTAACACATGCTTATTTTTAGTTTTTTTTCTTTTAAACAATCACAAAGCTGATAAATTTTGCCTTAAATCTGAAATGGGACAGCAAATACGAGCATGGCCTTAGATTTTGTTTATTGTTCCAGAAGTAAATGGGTCTGTAGGTATTTATGCGAATGCTATAGGGTTATATTAATGCTATGGACTTAAGGAATGTTGTAATAACCCACAAAAGGAAATTCTGTCTTAAATAATTCTCCAGGTTTTACTGTAGTGTTGTTATGGTTGTTTTGTTTTCTACAAATTGTGTGCAAACTCCATTGTGTTTTCTCCCCTTTAGGGAGAAATAGGCATGTATGTCTATTAAGATAGTATCTTAACTAGTTATAAACTAGGAGGGCATATCCCTAAGTCAGTTTAAATAACACCATGTCTGCATATGTAAAAAAAGTACTTATCAATTACATATAGTGGCACATTAACTCATTTTTAATGTCTATACCCTTATCCCAATGGGGTCAAACAGGTAGAAATACTTTCCTATACCAAGAAAATTGAAAAGTAGGTTATCTCCATTTAAAATAATATATTCACACATTCATACGCTATCCTACTAATTTCAAAAGAAAGGCCATCTTTCACACAAAGTCATCTACAGGTTTGTGAAATGAAGCCCCATGACAAGTTCACCTGCTGTGAATTAGGCTCATTTAGTTTCCAACTCCTTACTTTAATTCTTTACTCTCTTACAGCTTCAAGGCTGAGACACTTCCACTGTTTATCCATATGTCCTTCCTTCACTCCTCTCATCCTTTGCTATTACCATGATAAGCTGATGTGATTTTTCTCTAGGAAGTAAAAGCAATTTAGTGTTCAAAACCAGTAGACTTCTTTATCCATAGGCAAACATTTACCCCTAGAAAGAGAGATTATTACTTACGTTTGCTATCATGACTTGTTTTCTTTAGAATTTTACATTTTTCTTGTTTCTTCTTCTTTTAAATAAATTGAAACAAACAGGTATTCCTGGAGGACCTCTGAATGGAAAGAATGCCAAGTCTCTCTCCTCCTGGAGCAACAGGATCCCCACTGGCATGCCACGGGACCCGTTTGCGGCGGTGGGATCCAGACCCGGGAGGTGTACTGTGCCCAGAGCACGCTAGCATCCACCACACAGAGGGCCAAGGAAGGTAGGCAGCCCATTCCTGGGATAGGTGGTGCTGCTGATTGGAAGGGAAATCAACTCCAACACCATCTCTTCGTGTTCTTCTTGCTAGAAAGGACCCTCAGCATTCACAAATTTAATATTTATTTTATTGATTATTTGCAAACAATCCCTAAGTCCTGCTACTTGCAGTAATTTGGAGTAGTTAATAATCATAGTAATAGGGGCTGGCCCCGTGGCCGAGTGGTTAAGTTCGCGCACTCCGCTGCAGGCGGCCCAGTGTTTCGTTAGTTCGAATCCTGGGCGCGGACATGGCACTGCTCATCAGACCACGCTGAGGCAGCGTCCCACATGCCACAACTAGAAGAACCCACAACGAAGAATACACAACTATGTACCGGGGGGCTTTGGGGAGAAAAAGGAAAAAAAAAATAAATCAAAAAAAAAAATAATCATAGTAATAATACTAACAGCAGCCTCAAAGGATCATTGAGAAAATTAAATGAGAATGTATACCTAAGATCTGTAGCACAAACGAATGCCACAAGCTAAGAGGCTGATGTGCTGGAGTGAGTCAATTGGTAATGAATTAATAGAATTCTCCGTTTTATCCAAGAGTATTTTGTGAGAATTTGTGAATGTGGGAATTTATACAGACATATCACTTTTAAATGTCAAGGATCCACTATTTTATTGCTACATTTTAAATAATATGAAAAGAAGAAGAAAGAGGAAGAGGTTGAGGAATAACAACTTCCTCCATGGCAGGCTATCTATTAGGCAGGTACAACCTCAGCACTAGTCCATTTGTTTCAGATTTGGGTCAATAATAACATATAGGGACTGAAAAGCTGGCCCGGATTTATTTAAACCAATTGATTGAAAAGCCAGGAGTGGGGAATAATGCTTCCACTTTAGCAGAATGTACGGCGTGTTCCAACCACATTGGAGAACATAGCAGTGCTCTCTGCAGATGTGGTGAAGGTGGGGCTGTTTCCTTGAGTGTGCACATAAATTCTCTACTATAGAATTTGGTTAGGAAGGCAAGATGCAAGCTCTCGTACTATGGAAATGCATCCACTCTATCCTGTAAAGCTTTTCATACAAGGAGCCTTTCTTTGTGACATGGTCTCTCATCTTTCCAGAGGCGTTTATGACCATAGCCTTGGATGATTCACCTTATGACTCATAGAGGGATAATCTTTATAGACTTCTTAGCATGTGCTTCAATAATTGAAGTTACAGTGCCACATTTCTAGGGTTAGGGTTATTTAAAAAAATAATAGTTAAATTTTCTTCCTTCTCTAATGTCGCTTTTGGGAAGTGACAATTTACATACTTTCTGTTCCAGGATAGAACATGAGTATGCTTACTCATCTGACTTTGGAAGAATAGCATCTAGATAAAAAGCTCCAGATTATTCTTTCAGACCTTGGTGATCTTTCTGTTCCACCTTCTTCTTCTTCCCCTTTGCTGTTGTCTACAGTACTAGGGTCTTCAGGAGACAACACATGTATAAGAATTCTGTAGAATTGATATATTATGATCTATCTATTTGTAACTTCAACTTTGAATCTTCTATTAGACATTTTCATCTTCCTAAGTTTCCTTTAGTAAAGATAGCTTTTCTTATGGATCACTTATTTCTAAAGTTTCTTCTATCTTATTCTTTACAGCTTTCTTAATGGAAACATACTGACCAGGAAGATTGTAATTAGGAAGAAAGTGGAAGGAGGGCATTCTAGAGGTGGGAATCATATGCTACATGTGGGTGGGGGGTTAAATAGAGGAAAGGTGTTAAATGCAGGTTTAGCAGCCTGTTAAACCCTGCTACAATCTGCTTGCACGCATCTATAGAGGAGGAAAAAATACTCAGTCAAGGTAACTTCCAAATTAATATGTGGGTTTACACGGAAACAGAAAGTGCTTAGAAAGCCCTAAGCCTGGTAAAAGTCAGTTCTCAGGGAGGGTCTTAGACGTGGGAATGAGATGAAAACACATTGATGAATGACCTGACAATGTACTCTTGTACAAAGTTGAATACAGTGAGTCAAACTGTTGCTGCAAAATACGCCTCAGCCACAATTGCTTTAAAGCTCTGGTACGGCTTACAACCTAACTTTGTAATCGTTAACAAAAGTTTTATTTTGCTCTTGTGTGAAAGTGAGCCAGAAAGTTTCTTTAGCCATCACTTTACCTTTTTATAAATGCTTTCATCTCCTACTCTTATCATTTATGGACGTAATTTGACAAATCTGGCAATGTGGGAATTTCTTCGTGGCTCAACTTAAAGACAAAAGAACAATTGAATTACTATTGTAAGGGACCGATGAATGTGTTTAAAGAGGCAGAATTTAAGTATTTCTAACCTTTTTAGCTAATGTCCGAATAAAGGCCAAAATTGGTGACATTTTTTACATTTCAGTTTTTGTGAACATCATTTTTTTTTTTTTGATTATGTTAGATTTTGGAGGGAGAAGGAATTTTAATAGCCTTGATTTGGGAAACTCTTCTCGGTCACAGTTGACTCTCCCACAAGGTTAATTTTCCTTCCACTCCAGCATACTGTGTTCACTCTCTGGAGTGGAATTGCTTGACTTTTCTTCCCTACAAAATCCCACCATCCACTATAAATTGGCTGCTCTGTATTCCGAGAATCTAATCTTAGAAGAACCCACAATCTTGGGGAAAAAAACAACCTCCATTTTCATGGATTTCTTATGCAATAAAATGCAATAGAATTTCTATATGCCAGAATTTTTAAAAAATTGCGAACTTTCTCCCAAGGGGGCCTTCAAGTCACTTGCCTAGGTTGGATGGTGAGGCCGAATTCTGACTTCAGTGCAGTTCTGTTGATAACTTATTCTTGGTGATATCCCATTCCCCGTTTAACCTCAATTCATGGTATTTGTAGGAATAGTATAATAACATCTATGGCATATTTACCTGGTTCTGTTGTTCATTGTGCATGTGGTGTTTTAAGTGCAACCAAAATAAAGCTGTAACAATCAAATATGAGAAGTATTACTAGTAATAGTAGCCAAGCCAAAAGAATTGGGAATGAAAATGTAGAGGAGTATTTATGACTTTGTTTCCAAGTTATTGTTGTAGGGAGAATTGTGCTTCTCTTTTATAATTCAGAAGCACCAGCAAAAGGGCTGCTTACCTGTAAATCTAAATCTTGGATTTGGTGAGACCATTTTCTTCTTGCCCTTTTCTCAAATGAAACTAAACCCATTCAGTCTGCATTCAAAGAGCATTTCTCAGAAGGGAAAACATTGAAGTAGGGGCTGCACCTCTAAAATCTAGTAAACACTGGGACAAATTTATTCCGTTCATGACAATGTGGTTGGAGACTGGGATATCAACAAATGTGGAGTGAAGTGGCACAGAGATGGAATATATTTATATAGTGAAGAAAAACAAAAACCAAATAAAAAATTGGTATGGTTGAAGTTAAGCAGAATACTACCTGGATTTTTTTTTTCATATCTCAGATTTATTATTTGGCATCAAATGGACATAGCTACTTTAAGAATGGGACACAGTTTAGTTTTGAATTAGTAAATGCATTAGTTGACCCCTCCACTCTAGTAAGATTGAATAGTTCTTAAAGTCCTATGTGTTTAGCATCCTGGGCCCAGAGTTAGCATTAAGGCAGTACATGATCAGAGAATGGAATGTGTCCTGGAATGCTAAGTAGTATATGGAGGCTTAATATGTTTTGAGTCTAACTAGCGTATGAAGACTTAATATGTTTTGGTTCTTGGTTTTAATTCTGACCTGTATCGAGCTTTGATGAGCCACATAAATGTTGTTCCAGTCTCTAGTCCATTAAATTGGTTTTAAACATAATGATTTGGTGAGTAAAAGATGGATGACAATCACATGTTTATTTTTTTAGGGGAGAAGTGGCTTAAACAACGGACGTTTATTTACCACAGTTCTGGAGACTAGGAAGCCCAAGATCGGAGTGCTGGCAGGGTCACTGTTTAGTGACAGCCAGCTTCCTGGTTCGTAGAAGACTGTCTTTTCCTTGTGTCCTCACATGGTGGAAGGGGCATGAGTTTTCTGGGGTCTCTTGAGGTCATACTGGCTTATAACATTGAGTACATTTCAGGTGTATGTGATTATATTTCAGTTTCTATGTAGAATGCATCGTGTTCACCAAGAGTCTAGTTTTTTTCTGTCACCATACATATGTGCCCCTTTACTTCTTTCATTATCCCCCAGCCCCTTCCCCTCTGGTAACCACCAATCTGTTCTCCTTATCTAAGTGTATGCTTGTTTGTTTGTCTTCCACGTATGAGTGAAATCATACGGTATATGTCCTTCTCTGACTGACTTCACTTAGCATAATACCCTCAAGATCTGTCCATGTTGTCACAAATGGCATGATTTTGTCTTTTTTATGTCTGAGCAGTAGTCCATTGTATGGTTTTATATAAATATATATATATGTGTGTATATATATGTATACACACACCACATCTTCTTTATCAGTTATCTTCTTTATCAGTTAATCTGTTGATGGGCACTTGAGTTGCTTCCACGTCTTCACTATTGTGAATAAAACTGTGATGAACATAGAGGTACATATATCTTTTTGAATTATTGATTGTATATTCTTTGGATAAATACCCAATAGCATTTTTTTTCAAAAATAATTTATGTCCAGCTATGTTTTTGGCTATGTACCAGACACTGAAATTATAAAGGTGCCTCATTAATTTAGCCTTTTAATTGGAACAACAGTTGTACTAACAATTATGCTATAGTGTCTTAAGTAATGTGATCATTATATATATATATATATATATACATACATAACATAGTTAAAACGACTTGATGCCTGAGGGTCATCTTCATAAAGGAAGTATTGCTTAAAGAGAGTTTGGAGGATCATTAGGAAAGAATGTTCTAGGGGGTACAAAGAAGACATATGGAAAGGAATGGAGATGTTTATGTTCAGTGGTGGCAGGTGACCTTGTGTGAGGGGAGCACAGGGAATAATGAAGTTACAATGACATTGGAAAGCTAGGCTTTTTGTGCTATTCTGGAGTTAAGACTTTATTTGTGAGAATATGGGTACCTATTGCAGCCTTTTTTCCCCCACTGCAGGCTGTTAAGCTCAGAAGAAATCTTATATTCTTATCTGTATATAAGAAAGTAAAAATGTCAGTATGCTGAGAGAATTCTCATGAGTGGTCATGTCCTATTTGCAAATTTATCTGATTATCCAACAAGTTTTTAAGATATGAAATAAAGTAATTTATATTATAAACAGATGAACAGGTTTCTTAAGGGGCAATTGAAAGAGATATTCCACCATCATTCGAGGGCCGAGAAATGTCCCTTATCAGTCTTTATAAATTGATTTTAAAGTCAATAAGCTCATTTGGGTATGAGAATAAGGTGTCAGGAAAATAATGCACTTAGAACTTCCCACAGTGTGGACCCTTACAGGAGAAATGAGACTGTTTGAATGGGGTTACAGCGTTTTCTCTTGCTTTATGTTAACAGAGAAGCAGTGATAACTGAGTGAAATAATCTTTCCTAATTAACAACAGGTTATTTGATGGCCGTTCACATAAGACCAAGAGATAGAAGGCTATTGGCTGTGACCTTTCTACCTTGGAAACATCTTCAATTATTGGGATAATGGTTTAAGAGAAAGTCAGCATAAATATAAAATATTCTTTCCAAATATTTTCTCCAAAAATGTGGAAGCTGAGAAAAGTTCAGAAAAGGAATCTTAAATACTTAGAAGCAGTTGGTCACCAGGAATCTCAATTGAGATTGGTTTCTACTGGTTCTGTTTCATTGCATTTGTATTTCAGTTTAGTGATTTGTTAATCAAGTATAACAAACTAATCTTAGTGTGATATGGCAAGTGTTTATTGAATTACTGTGCTTAGCAAAAATATCAAAGAGTTCCTACTTTAAGCATTCATTAAATTATCAGGCTGTTCTTGACATTAAAACTGTCAATTTATTTAGCTGAAGGTTTAATTCACATGATTGAAATGAGAGTAAGAGAGAGCTGCCTTGAACAAATGATAGAGGCAAGATATTTGAGAAGAAGGCCTAGCACTGAGTAGAGGTTACTCTTGAAAAAAATAAATGGCTTGTGGAGAAGTAGACCTTTTTGATGATATGTGAGTCTTGCTTAATTTGATCTCCTAAAAAGGGAAAACACATGTTCTTCTTTCTGCAATATATTGTATATTTCTTTAAAGTTAACACAACTAAATTGATAATTCAATACTGTGTGCTGTTGAAGCCAAAGCATGTGGCATCATGGAAGAACAAGATTGTCAAGGACTAGAATAGGATGTGAGTTTGGATTTTTCAATGATTTTACCAGTCGTATTTCAACTTTCCTAATGCTATTGCACTGAGTCCATACCCCTGTAACACACTTTTTGCCTGATTTATAGCCATTGGTATTATTTTCTGTGTCACCTATTAGACTGCAAAGCCCTTGAAGGCTATGCTTGAGGTCCTTCTTTGTGTTTCCAAGTGCCAGTGTCGATCGTATAAACAGCAAATTGCAAATGCTTATGTAATTCAAAATGGAAAACTCCTCAAGTGAGAGAGTGATATATTCAGTTTCGTTGAATTCTTTTTTGGGGGGTAGCACAGAGAAAGAAATTGTTTTACTATTGACAAAGCCAAAATGATGTGCTATCTAGATATCAGAATTCCGTTCCAAGACCAGGTTGTCCAGAGGGCCTGGAGTAGAATCAGATAAAATAGAAGCTATGAGGAGCATGAAGAGATGGAAATGGTCCATGGGGAAAGATTGGGGAGGAATGCAAAGGAGAGGAAAATAAGGAGGATCAATGGACTTAGAAGATCAGCTTGGACTGAAATCTGGCTCATGACACTAGGTAGTTGATTTTTGAGTAATTTCCAGAGTTAAATACATCCCTCTGTTATTCTCCAGAGAAACCAGATTATGGAAACCACCGTTGATTTCAAATTATTTATATCTATCGATTTTACTTTTGATCCTTAACAGTCTTTAACAGGATGGGAGATGAGAAAGTCAAAAAAATAACTACAGAAATGAGGTAAGTACCTTAAAAGAAAATGGGAATTTCAGGGAACGAGAGATTAAACCAGTGGGATGTGGGGAACATAGGAAAAGTTTGTGAAGAAGAAAGACTTTTCATGGGCGTTAAATAAGGAAGGGCATGGTTTCAACAGGTGTTCATGTGGAGGGAACAAAATCCCAGGTGGAGGAAACAGGAAATGGGTACAGTAAAGATACAGAAATGGAAAGTCATAGAACATATTCGCAATAAAACCAATAAGCAATTTGGACATGAATATGGGGTGGATGAAGGTAAGGACTATGGATTCAGGAGAGGTAGAATTTTAGGTTGTGGTCTTCGGGCCTTATGATGACCAGACCATGAGATGGTAAGAATTGAACTATTGCCCTCTCCATCCCCATCCAGCAGTCTGAGCTCCAACAATATATTGAACTATTTCTTTAAAATTCTAGGTCTTTGGAGCCAGTCTCTATCTGCCCACTGACCACTATCCTAAGTTCTTCCTCATTTCCTCCAGACCCTCATAACTTAATCCCTGTCTCTGGCCTATTGCCTGGATTACCCCTGCTTCTTAGAGTGTTCCTTCTGGGAACCCTTTAAGATGACATAGGGTCTCTGCTCTTTAGCCATCAAAGCACTTTATCTTCCTGCATTGTAATTGCTTGTTTTGTGCATTGTTAACCAGGCTACTGTGCAAGGTCTGTGAGTCAGGGACCACATCTATGTTGTTCACTACTGTTTCCCCAGCACTTAGCACAGTATCTGGCACATAAAAGATGCTTGTATTGAATTCAAGCTTTGCCCCTTCTCATATTCCTTTTACCACCTTCTTTCTTTCTCTTGGTTGATGCTCTACAAGCACATGGTTGTCCGTTCACTTTCAAACTTTGGTAAAACACCATGTTGGGGTGCATGTGGTGCATGAGTAGCAGCTGAGGGGCTGGATGTTGCAACCTGGAGGCTACAACCTGGGCGTGTAGGAAATTTAACTCCTTGAGGAGTAAAACTTCACCAATGGGAAACATGATTTAGGAGGGAGCCAGGCTATTCCCAGTGCACCTGTATATTATTCCAGTATATTCTTGCAATCCTTCCAGAGAAATCCTGTTTTCCAAATAAGTGACTCTGCTGTGTATAGTTATGGTTTAATGTGAAATGGTAGCCAACACAATAACACATCACATAGCATCACTTCATATTTTCTTTGCTTTACTCCTGCTGTTTTCTCCCTGTCACTGCCTCCTGGTCACACACCTCCGAAATAAAGTATTAACACCTAAGTTATCATTGTAGTCTCTGCTTTCTAGAGGACTCAGCCACAACAAAACTCAATGAATATGTGTCAAAAGAAAGAATGAGAGACACTGATTTTGAGGATTTATTATAACAGTCTAGATGAGACACAGTAGGGGCCTGAAGTATGGTGGGAGCTGTAAATAACTCTTCTTGTCCTCCCTCATTTTCCTTCTCTTTTCTTCTCCTTCAACCTCATTTTTCTTCTTCTTCTTTTATATATTCCCTCCTCATCATCATCCAATTTTTCCATTTCTTCCCCTTCCTCATCCTTTTCCTCTTCTTTTCATTTGGCATAAATCTTGAGAGCAAGAACAGTTGTAGTAACTGTGGTCGACTTCACAGTGGTTAGCCTAACAAAAGGTAGTAAGAGCTCAGTGGGTATTTCTTGAACAAATGGACATAAACCCCTGCACATCATCTTCCCATTCAGTTGTAGACACTTCTTTTTACTTTGGGGCAATTTCTATCTTCATTTCCATTGTTCACCTACACCTGCACTTCGTTAATGAACAGTTAAGTTCGCCTTTTCAGAGCAGAAGATTGCATTTGGAAAACATGCTGAGACTATTGCATTTACAATCTGTAGTTGGGTGTCTCATTCAACTTCATTTTATCAGCTGGATTAGATTTTTCTCAAACACCAAGCCAAGACGTAATGAGGTTCCTCTTGACAGCACAATTTCTGGAACAAAGTTATTCCTTCTAAATCTATTTCTCCAGCCTTGTTGAATATGTGAATGCCCTGAAAAGTAGAATATAGAAGAAATATCCACTTGTTGTCCAACCCTTCCTGCAGGAACATTTCACAACTTTCTCACCAATTTATTCTCTGCTCTAATTTGGACCTCTCATCAGGTTCATCCTCATGAGAGAAGAGTCACTTAGAAAGATCTCTCTGTGCTTAAAAATGGTTAAATTGCTCCTTGTGTCCTCTGGTCATTTTCTCAGGCCTACTGGAGAGTAAAATCAATGCCCGCATCAAGAGAAAAGCTGGAAAAGCAGCTGAAATATGATGCCAATTCTAATTCTAAGGTTCTATGTGTCTCCATGGGGAATATGTAATTGTAGTTCATTATATTGTTTCAAGATCTGCTTTTCTAATACTTTAATCATATTTCTGACAGTTGATGAAACTTATTTGAGTTGTCCCAATTCTTTCTAGGCTTGGAGCTCACTACTGGATCCAGCTATTTTTATTTGACTAATCTCCAGCATTTTAAATCCAGTATTCCCCGTACTGGGCTCTTTATTATTCTGCCTAAACCCATATCAGATTCTTTTCTAGTGTTTCAAAATTCAGGAAATTGTTTCTCTCTCTGCTGAGTGCCCTTGCTAGAAACCTGGGGAATGTCCTTGATATTTCCCTGCCATTCACCTCTTTGCCTACATTCAATCTATCACCAAATTTTGTTAATTCTACCTCTCTCTCTCTTTCGCTCTCTCTCTCTCTCTCTATCTATATATGTTTTACTTAATTATCTTTTATTTATTTCCATCTGTCTCCCCTTCTAGTATTATTTCTCATATGTACTACTATAATAGTTTCCCGACTTATTTCCCTCTTTCTACTATTACTCCTATCTAAATAGAGTGGGACGTGTTTAATATGATTCAGCACATGGTCTCTGCAGACGCTCTTTGTTGTTGTTAGTGCTGTCAAGTCCATTCCAACTCCTAGCGACCCTGTGTACAGCAGAGTAGAACCCTGCCCGGACTTTTCGTGCCATCCTTTCACCTTCTGGCACCGTATCAGACAATGCTCTTCTGCTATTTATAGGGTTTTCATGCCCAAATTCTTTTTGGAAGTGATATCCAGGTCCTTCTTCCTAGTCTGTCTTAGTCTGGAAGCTCCACTGAAACCTGTCCACCATGGGTGACCCTGCTGGTATCTGAAATACTGGGGGCGTAGCTTAGCATCACAGCAATATGCAGCCACCACAAAAAGCACACTACCTCTGTCCAAATTCTCACTCTATCACTTATAAATTGTGTTGGAGATAATTGTAATTCCTAGAATATAGGAGTGCTGTGAGGATTAAATGAACACACGCACATTACATACCACCCAGAAGAGAGCCTTATACAATA
Organism: Equus quagga; assembly: GCF_021613505.1. Classification (NCBI taxonomy): domain Eukaryota; kingdom Metazoa; phylum Chordata; class Mammalia; order Perissodactyla; family Equidae; genus Equus; species Equus quagga. The sequence continues at coordinate 81,218,945 of NC_060270.1, forward strand.
ACCAGAGAGTAACTATTAGCAATTATTTTTCTTCTCCACACTCCTGCCAAATGAACTTTACAAGAAAGCTTGTTTGAGTATATCATTCCCATGCAAAATGACTTCATAGGCTTCCTCTGAATTAAAACTTCTTAGCATCACTCCTAGAGCCATGTATGATGTGGTCCTTGTCTACCTCTCCAGCCTCAGCTGACTGCACTCTCCCCTCTGCTCATTCTATTCCAGCCATCCTTTGTGGCCTTGGGCAAGCTAGTTGACCTTTCTGTGCATGAGTTTCCATCTTGTGGCTAGAAGCTAGCATTGCATCACCTAGGCAGCAGAGAACATGAGAATCATGAACCCAGAACATAAACCTCTTGACTCAGAACTGATACACTTTCACAGCACACTGAAGAGACTAGACATTGTGTCCCTGTCTCAATGCAGAGGAGTGAGGGTAGGGGAATTAGAGGTCCTTGGAAAATGTGCCCTCTGGCTGAGTAGCCATTTTCTAGCAACAAGTGTACACTTTGGAAGGGAAGCCTGAATCTTTGAGGGTCAGCTAGCTGTCTCTGTTGCAGGGATTATTTTCTATTAATTACACTCCATATTAATTTCCTATTGCTGCTGTAACAAATGAGAAACTTCATGACTTAAAACAACCCAAACTGATTATCTTATGGTTCTGGAGGTCAGAAGTCTGAAATGAGTCTCACTGAGTTAAAATCAAGGTGTCAGCAAGACTGTGTTCCTTTCGGAGGCTCTAAGAGAGAATCCTTTCCTTGCTTTTCCAGCTTCAAAGGCTACCTTTATTTCTTGGCTCATGATTCCTTTCTCTGTCTTCAAAGTCAGCAACATAACATCTTCTAATGTCTTTCTGACCGTGACACTTACGCTTCCCTCATCCACATATAAGGACCCCTGTGATTACATTGGGCCCGCCAGATAATCCAGGATAATCTCCCCATCTCAAGGTCAGTTGATTAGCAATCTCAGTTCCACACAAACTTAATTCCCCTTTGCCATGTAACTTAACCTATTCACAGGTAGTAGGGAGTAAGATTTAGACATGTTTGAGTGGCCATTATTCTGCCTACCAAAACACTTTCTCTTCTGAGAAATAAATAAATGCTTGGAATTTATTAGAATTAAACAAGAAGCCAGTCCTTATGACTATATGGATTATGTGATATGATGTTAAGGGGTAAAAAGATCCAAATAGCTTAGTAATTAAGAATTTAGGCTCTGAAGTGGGGACTCCCACATTTGAGCACCAGCTCCCCCCTTCCTAGCTGTATGATGTTGAGCAAGTCACACAGCCTCTCTAAGCCTCCAGTTTTCCCATCTATAAAAGGAGATAACAGTAGGGTCATCAGAGTTAAATGAGATGACCCATATTAAAAGGAGAAAAAATCATGATAGAGTACCTGATGCATAGTAAACACTCAATAAGTACAAGGTGTTATAGTTTTTCCTTTTTGACACCAAAGGCTTTTCTTTTTTGTGCATTCATACATTTATTGAGGCCCTGGCATAGGCTAGGCACTATTAAATATTAGTGATAGAGGGATGAATAGATAAACCTTGACTATCAGGAGGTCAAAGCCAATTTGGAGAGAGAAACATAAAAACGAATTATGTGGGTATAATATAATGGATATTATATTCCAAGTGTGTAAAATGTAGTTTCAAATGCAAGATTAAACAACAAGCAACTTAGAAGAGGAAAGGAGTATGTCCTTTAAAGTTTCTATTAAAATGCAAATACTTCAGCTAACTCATCTGTAGAATGAGGGCGTTAGACTATGATCCAATGGCAGAATTTCTTTCAGTAATAAGATTGTGTGATCAGTTTTGTCTGGGAAGGACATGACCAAGGCCCTGGCCAGACACTTTTCTGCCCTGCATCTTGTATGGTGTGTGTATGAGGGGACACTCCTTAAATTCATTACCAGTTGACATCTACATGAGATTGTTCAATCACTGAGACCACCACACTACTCTGTGAGTTCTCTATGAGTACATTCAGAATTGACTGCTAAGACATTTGGTACTGCACTAGAAATTAGGGAATCAGGTACATCAGCATCCCATTCAAATCATCCTAGTTGATTTTAATGGAAGAATTCCACAGACCATGACTTAAGCATTTTATTGCAACAGTTTGACACCGAAAAAGTGGTAGATGTGAAAATTTTGGAATGATATGATAGAATACATAACAAAAGTTTTGACTTTTTCAAAAAATTTCCCAGGACTGTTCAGCTACTTAATTGAAGTGCCAGTCATAGAATGACTCTCTAGGATTTCTTAGCACACAGAGAGTTAAAAGACAATCCTGAACGAATTGTGCAAAAGCCAGTGTTGGAAGAGCTATTTGTAAGTTTAAATGTGAGTAACTGACATACACACATATCAAGGACTGTAAAGGATCTCAGGTATTACCCTACTTGCAAGCTAACATGTTAGCCTACAACTGTTTCACAGATACTGGCAGAAGACATGAGACCCCTTGGTCAGAGACAAAGGGAAGTTTGTTATTTACAGCAATGTCAGTAGCCAGAATATCATCATTTGTACTGGTTTCTTGAGCCCCAGTTCCCACAGTGCAACACAACAGGGGCCACGTGATGCCTGCACACATAGTGAGTTGTGTGACAGGAGAGGGACACTGAGCTTTAGAAACCTCAGTCTTTCACAAGGGGTTGAAAGCAAACCTGCACAACCTTTGCCCCAGAAGATGACATTATCTTTCTGTGCCAAGGCTGTTTACTCTATAAGCATTCCTGAATAGATAGTCTGGAACAAAAGCTGTCAGTATCTCCGATCACAAGACATGCAGAAGTGTGACCGATCCATGAAGAAATTGTCTCGTGACAACACACATACGTAAATGCATGCACACAGTGGTTAATATATCCCTTACTATTAAAAATGTAACTAAAGTAATTGTATATAGTGACTGATCTGTTGATCTTCCAATTATAATCAAGAACTAGTATCTCCATCATATGAAACAATGAAATTCCCCCCATGTCCTCCAAAATCTTTGATTGGCTAAAAGCAACCTCATATTTTATATCTTACCTTGTGGTGTTAATTCATAGAAGGCAGGTATAATAGCCAAAAAACCACAAGAAACAAACACTTTTATTTAGAAAATGACCTCTCTGTTTTGAAAACTGCAGCATCCACACTCTTCTTGAGAAATGTGTTCAATTTCCCTGAATCAATTAGATATTGTAGAGGTATTGGGCTGTTGATTTGCAGCTTTATCCAACAAGCTATGAGAAGAATTTGTTAAGGATAGAGAAATAAATATGTAACAGATTGGCTTATCCTGCAGAAATTTTTGAGATGTGAAATTTAAAATCATTTTTCCCAAATTGATGGCCAGTAGAGTTAATATTCTGGAAATTCTACTCCAGACTATTAAAAGTTTGTATCTATAAGTTGCCTCCTATTAATTTCAAGGTAAGAAACATTTTTAAAAAAGATTTCATTGTGTGACTTTTCAAATGTACATAAAGTGGAGATAATAGTTATTACTTTTTGATAAAATGGAATTATGTGGAAAGAAATACTGAACTGGAAATCAGGCAGAGTTCTAATTCTGCCTTTACCACTGATGATGGTACTAACCTTGTGTAATTGAGTTACACGATTTTGGCTTCAATTATAAAGTATCTGGTTATAAACTAAGGATAATAGAATGCATTCATTCTCTTCTCATAGGTGTATTAAATGCTAGTGGGAAATATCAATGTAAAAGTTAGTTACATTCTGAAGAAAATTTGTTTATACATCATATTCTTTCTCTTATTTTCTGTAATGTTTCCTTTCACTGAAATAGAATTAACTGGGGACACTATCAGCACACTATTTCCCAAAAATTCTATACCTGCAATTTTTTTGCTAGTTACAGTATACTGTCAAATTGTTCAGACTCATTTAGTATTCTTTAGGCTGGATAAAGCTTGAAACCACATATGTAATTTTTGAGAAAGATAACTTCATTAAAGTAAACTATGTAATTATTGGTTGATTTAGTAGTACCTTTCTACATTTTTCTGTTTAGCTATGAGAAACTGTTACTTGAAACAAGACAAAGAAATGGAGTTTTGGAACTGAGAGGAAATTTAGGCGTCATTTAAGCAGTAATGAGCAACAAACCTGGTGATATGAACCACCTTGGTCCTTGTTAAACATATTCCTTCCTGGGCTCCTCCCCCAGAGATTCTGCTTCAGTGGGTCTAGTGTGGACCTAGAAATTTGTAAATTTTTATTTTATTTTATTTATTTATTTTTTTGTGTGTGAGGAAAATTATCCCTCAGCTAACTACTGCCACTCCTCCTCTTTTTGCTGAGGAAGCCTGGCCCTGAGCTAACATCCATGCCCATCTTCCTCTACTTTATATGTGAGATGCCTACCACAGCATGGCATGCCAAGCGGTGCCGCGTCTGCACCCGGGATCTGAACCAGCGAACCCCGGGCCGCTGAGAAGCGGAACGTGCGCACTTAAGGGCTGCGCCACCGGGCCGGCCCCGAAATTTGTAAATTTTTAAAATAATAAAATAAATGATTCCTATAAATGAGGAAGTTTAGAGAAGATTGACACAATTAAATATTTTTATCCTGAAATAGGCAAATCGTACCTGCAGTCATTGAAACTTGCTTGATTCTCAAAGTTGGTCAGCTGCGGACCTAAGGCCCGTTGCCGGGTTCTCCATCCATTACCCTAGCCTAAAAGTTAATATGCTTTCAAAATATGCACCTTCTCTAAAACTGATTTTCCCCCTGACACTTATTTACTCATTAGTCTAATAATTTCTTTCTAGCCAAATTTGGCAACTATTCAAGTTGTAGGGGCTGGAAAGCAGCCCCAGGAAGCACAGAGCTCCTGTAAGAACTTGTTTCCACTGATAATGATTTTAGATGTCAGGGCTCAGTGTGGAGTTTGCGGCTTTAGCATCAAAGCTTTTAATGACTTGCTAACTCTAATTGTTTTTCAGCTAGGATTTTATGGATTTCTGCTTCCTGATTATTCTTACGTCTTACATAAGCTGCGTGGCTTTCCTTTATGACCCTGCAGAAAACTTCTATTGTGATAATACTATGTCAAAGATCCTCGAAAATCTGTAACCTGTTTCAAAGACAAAGATGATTATTTCTTTTTACTCAGTTTCCAAACGTCTTGAGGTGGACTTAAAGCTTAAAAGACGTGGTGTCTGTATGCCAGACATCGATCTGCTTACTCTCTTCTTAAAACTCTGAAGCTCAATTTGTAAAACTTTTTCCTGATTTCTCTTTTATCCTTAGTAGAGTCGAAAATCCTATATAGTATAATTTAGATCTTGTAGTCACAGGTCAACATGATTTGTTCTTCTTTTTATGTCAGATAGAAGACTTCTTAAAGGAGCTTTATTTTCTTTTTCTTACACCCTATTTTGAACATTATATTATACTTTTGACTCAGCTTTACATAGCAGTTTCCATATACCATTTACAATTGTAAGCATTTTTTACCAATATGTTGACCATTTATATCATTGGGTGGGAGGATCCTGACTTATGAAATAGATCTGTTTCTGAGTACTTCATCATCGTTTCCAAATGAGAACATGGGTGAGCATTTTGGGGGAAAATGCAGAAGGTGAAAGAAATTTTTATTAAGGTATACTTGATATTTGATGTTAGAGGACAGAAACTAGAAGATTTCTGAGAGTGTTGATGTTTATCCATAGGATCCTCGAAGCCAGGAAAAACAGGAGGACTAGGGAAGGAGAGAGCAAGGGGGTTTGGTGATGGAACTGGCAGATGGGTGAGGTCCATAACTAATTTGGGATATGGGCAGGTGAGGTTAGTTTTAAGGGCCTGGATGGGACAGTCATGGCAAAGACGCATATTGCATGACTCATTCCTTAATATGTTTTAACAGTATATATAGCTCTACCCCGCCACCTTGCTCAAAGGGCTGGACTGCATTATCATTTCAAGCTCCATAATTACTACAATCCCCTCTCCCTCCCAAACCCCACCTCCTTTTTGAGGGAAACCATGTGTACGTTCATCTTTGGGAATGTTTCTTTTTAATTGGAGAGTAATGGAATAGATGTTCTCTATTGGTAAGATAGGGAAACTTTCTTACTTGTGTTCCTATAACACGGTAGCAATACATTTATTAACTGCCCAATATTAAGTGACTGTCTCTCAGCTCCAAAATGACCTTCTCTTCTCTTCTTTATGCAGGTGAGGGCTAGATGTCAAAGTATAACTTTAGCAGTGTTGTTGTGACCATTCCTGTTATCTTTATTAACTGAGATAGGTGAATAAGGATGTCTACAATTTGAAAGGGGCTGGAGGTTGTCTGGTACAAACCTTTCTCAAACGCAGTGATTTCGTTTTGAAGCATCCATGAGTGTGGTTTCAACTGCATGCTAGGGATAACTAATTCATTGCTCTATAAAGTTCTAATTATTCTGTAGACTTCTCTTAGATTGAATTGCTTCTTGTTAATTTCCATCCACTTTTTCTAGTTCTGCACTTAGGAGCTACATAAAGCTAATCCTTTTTTCGTATAAAAATCCTTCAAAAATTTATAAACAGCTACACTATATTCTCTACATTTTCCTCTATTTCAAACACCCTCAGTCTTCAACTTTTCCTCATGGGTCATATTTTCATGTTCTTTCATCATAAAGGATGCTTAATGAACTCTAATCATTTCATAATGAAGTGTGATTGCCTTTCTGTATGGTTACTGTCTATTTAAAAATCAGCCTTTGAATTTTGCCTGGGATTATTATCACACTGAATACATTGTGGAATCCACCCCTTTTTCTCTTTTGGAATAACTGTTCAAAATTGGTTTGTTTTCTCCCTCCACTTCTGTGTCCAAAATTCCTCATGTAGAAAGGCCCCAAATAATCTATCTAAAGCAGCCTGAAGGGACAAAGTTCCTTGGGTGAGAGTGGGGAGTGGGGATTTTAGTGGATCTTCTAGTTCTGTGGAATCTTTAAAAAGGGGAGGTTGGGCAAGTGAGACCTCAACTTCTCTAATAAAGTAAAAAGAGATTCCCCTCCTTGCCATGCACACAATGTAGGAGGTTAACTAGTTTTTCCTTTAGAATAGTGCTTCTCAGGTTTTAATGAGCATACAAATTACCTTAGTATCTTGTAAAATACAGATTTTGATTTAGTTGGTCTAGGGTGGGGTTGGTATCCTGCCTCTCAGGAGATGCCTATGCTGTTGCTCCCTGGACCACACTTTGAGTAGCACCATCCAATAGAAATTGAGTGTGAGTCACAAATGTGAGTTGCGTATGTAATTCTCAGTTTTCCAGTAGCACATTAAAAATGAAAAAAGAAATAGGTGAAATTAATGTTAATAATATATTTTATTTAACCCAATATATCCAAAACATTATCATATCAACATACAATCAATATAAAAATAATTGAGATCTTTCAATTCTTTTTTTTGTGCTAAGTGTCTAAAATTTTATATAATTTATACTTACAGTGCATCTCCTATTAGATTAGCCACATTTCAAGTGCTTGATAGCTTTACATGGCTATGTGACTCTTGGCTGCCATATTGGGGAGTTAGATTTCCCAGAACCTGGAAATAATCTAAATAATTAATCTTTGTTGATGCTTACTTTGTGCATGGTGCTGCTATGAGATGTAAATGCCATATAAATGCTTTAGATGAATTATTTCATGAGATCCTCACAACATCCCTATACCATAAGCAACAATATTATCCTTATTATACACATATAGAAGAAAGCCAGGCTTTGAGCTCTCAGTAACTGACCAAAAGTCACAATGGCAGGGCCAGGATTCAGATCTAGAGAGTGTGACTCTGGAGCCCGTGTTCTTAACCAGTGTTCCAAGTCAGAGGGCCCTCTGAAGGAAGCAAGTCCTCATGGAATGGGAGCAGCCGGTCTGGCCTTGAGGAAGAAAGACCAGGCAAGATGATTCTCTGTGGAAGAACGTGGTCACTAAACTCTGACACTGAGTTTCAAATTTCTTTTTATGCAAGGTAGTTTCAGTATGGCATCCTTAAGGCTTTAGTACAGTTGACTGACTTCTACAGCTTAGTAATAGAGGCTTCCAGTTGACTGTACCTATGGGAATTAAGGTAGGTGGAGAAGCCAGGGGATCTTGTGTACAAGCTTTCAGAGGTAGGACCCAAGGGGACAGGGCTACCTGGGTGAGCTGAGCCAGCATTCCAAACGATTATGGGACCTGCCTCAGGATGTGCACTCCCATTCTGGGGGAATCCTCAGACTCATTCCCAGGGGCCAGGCCTTCTACAGTCCAGTGGGGTGAGGGTGTGAATGATTATGTTTGTATCAAGGGAAACAGCACCTGTGGGCCCTTCTCTCCCATCTAAACTGTGTTTGAGGCCTTGGTTATGTAAATTCTCTCTCTATTCTGGGCTGTAATTTACCTAGAGCAGGAGGTTAATTTTATTTTGAAAAGCTACATGATCTTTTTGCCTATTTTAGATTTTTCATCCCTTCTTAATAAAGTTGCTTCTACCCTTTTCAGATGTAGACAAGGATTTCAGTAATAACAACAATGAGAGTGTCAAAGGTAAATTACTTCATGGTGCCTAGAAGGGCAGGTTCTGGACTCATTCAGATCCTGGATGTGGACCTACGCACTGCTCATCAAGCCATGCTGTGGCAGGCATCCCATGTATAAAGTGGAAGAAGATGGGCATAGATGTTAGATCAGGGCCAATCTTCCTCAGCAAAAAGAGGAGGATTGGAGGTGGATGTTAGCTCATGGCTAATCTTCCTGCCCCTCCCCCCCAATAAATAGTAAACATAAAATGCTTAGCTTAGTCCCTAGCACTTAGAAAATATTCAGTAAATGTTAACTCTTAAACTATTGTTATTGCTATTCTTCCCCTTATATCTCATTATTCTACTCGCCCAAGCTGAAAAGTTATCCAGTCATTTTACTTATTTTTCTCACCATAAAACTTTGAAAGTACCCCTTCCCCTCTTTTGGCTTTCCTTTGCAATTTCACAGACCCAATTTTTTCCAAGCTTTAGCCCTCATAACATTATTATAATGCCATACTGAAGTCACTAATACGTGCTGTTGGTTGCGTTTCCTTCTTTCTAAATTTGTGAAGTCTTTAAAAATATGTGCTCATTGAAGAGCTCCCTATGCAGCTTCATAAGGTCCCCTTGGAGCTTGATTCTATTGAATCCTCTTTGGAGTTCTTGCAATTTTGGGGTCCAAATTCCTTTTTGGGAGGAGCCTACACCTTAAAATATATTTCTTCTTAAGGGATTTAGTCCATGGCTTTCCTCTGATCCTTTTGGAGCTTGCATTTCTGAGCTCTGGGGTGCAAGTCTAGCTCAGCCCTCTGTCTCTTTCACAGACTCTAAAGGAACTTGGAGGGCAACCTGGAAGGAGCAGGTGGTCCATCCATGGTGGTCCCCACTCTTGACTCATCTCTATCTTAGAAACAAATTCAGTCTCTGAACACAATCGCCAAATAGAGCTCCAATGAAACAATGATTTAATGAGAAATGGATGTTTTCCTGAAGAGTTGAGGGAACTAAAAAATGAAGAGACACAACCAATTAAACTATTTAACTCAGTAGCATTCCTCATTAGGCCACTGCTCTTCCTCAATGTCATCCTCCCAATTCTTATTCTCTGATGGCCTCTTTATCCCCTTTTCGTCTTTAAACTTGTACCTTTTGTATTTTTTTAAGACAATTCAATTATTTTTATGTTGATCATACTACATTTAACAAATCAAAACCTTAAGAGTTAGAAAAATAGTATCTATATGTTGCTGCTAACTAGGACTGTAGGGGACAGAACCTCAGTTAATCCCACTCAAATTGCTTTCTTCCAATGCTCTCATCATGTCTACACTACCACAGATTACTTCTCATTTGTCAGACTTTGTCCTGGTATAGCAGCTCTTTTCCCAACTCCCTTTAGAATTTCAACTATGAATGTACTGCCAATAGAATTTTCACCAGGTTCTGCTTTTAGTTGAATGAGATTTTCATAAAGTATTTGCACAGCTGAAATTCTCATTTACCGTAACATACTTATTTGAGTTTTAATTGAGGTATAATTTACGTATACTAAAATGTTCAGATGATAAGTATATGTTTTGATGAATGCATATCAAGAGGCAAGCATTTCCATTACCCCAGAAAGTTCCCTTCTGCCCCTTGCCAGTCAGTCTCATTCCATTTCCACCCCGACTCCCATCAGAAGCAACTATTCATCTGACTTCCATAACCTTTGGTTAGTTTATACTGTTCTAGATTTTGTATAAATGGAGTCATATAGTATGTACTTTTTTGTGTTATCTTTCACTCCATACAATATTTCTGAATTTCATCCATATTATCCTGCTATTGAACAGTAATATTCCGTTGTATGAATGTAACACAGTTTATCCATTCTCCTGTTGCCTGACATCAGGATTATTTTTAACTATTATTTATAAGGCCGCAATGAATATTCTTGTACAAAGTTTTTTGTGAACAAATGCTTTCATTTCTCTTGGGTAAATAGCTAGGAACAGACTTGCTGGATAATAGGGTGAGTATAGTTTTGTAAAAAAATCTCCCAATCTTTGTTTTTTTCCAAATAGATGTGTGATTTTATAAACCTGCCAGCTAAGAAATATGAGGACCCGATTGCTTTGTATCCTAACCAATATTCAATGTTTTCAGTCTTCTTACTTTTGACTACTTTGGTGGGTATGTGGTGGTAACTCATTGTGGTTATAATTTGCGTTTCCCTGGTGACTAATGGTGTTGGGTCCTTTTTCATGTGCTCGTTGTATATCTTCTTTTGTAAAGTTGGAGTCTTTTACCCATTCGGAAGGATTAGGATGGATTTTCATCTAAAATAATAATGTAATGTCCATGTGGTCCAGCAGATTGGCTGGGCTTATCAGTCTCTTCAAAGGTTACTTCTCTTCCTCCATCTCTTTTTGTGCTTCCCATGAGCTACCCGCCATAGATTTAGATTCATTGATTTCCAAGCAGGTGAGCAGAGCTGTGACATTTAATGAGAAAATGGATGTGAAACCACCATATTCTGAAAGTTTTGCAAATTAGAATTATTTTCCTACCTCCTTTTTAATATCAAATTTGGTGTTTTTTAAAGAAAATTGTGTGCCATACTCTAGTTGAGTACCCTAGCCCAGCAAGTCATGGTGTTATTTACAATATCTTATTTACCTCCTTCTGTTATATTCCAGTTCATTCCATATGCTCATATTATTTTAGACTGTCCGCAAGTATTTACTCTTATGCATTACTGAAAATGTGTTCCACTGTTGTTTTATTTTGTTCTATCATTCAGCATTCTGTCTTCCATCTATTTCATTTTGCAGCTTTATATTGGTCTTTTTCATTCTTTCCTTTTACTTTCAGCTTGAAGTTCACCCTATAATTATTCACTGAGTATTAACTGCAGTGTTAATTTGCAGCCTCTGTAGTGTCGGCATGTTGCTATTTATTGAGGGTCAGGAGGGTATGTGCATAGAATTATTTTCAAGTAATGTTAACTAGATCGCACTTAGCCATTCCCATTTTCCTAGCAGAACATTTGAGAAATTCTTCTGCTGATAATTTTTATCTTGTAAAAGCTGAGTAAGTAATGAGAGGATCTACTACTCTGGATCTAAAGGAATGCATTTATGAGGCAATTTGGATGTAGTGTAGAGTCAATGTGATACAAATGCAAATCCACCCACTGACCATTGCCTCAATGGGACCCTCAGGTAAGCCAGGAGGAGGCCCAATCACAGTAGGCACTTGGTATTAAGAAGATTAAGGAGCAGGAGGAGGAGGATTTTCTCTCTAGCTGTTTGTAGTCATCTGACTTCCAGCTATGGAATCCTGAACAGTCTACACCAAACCCTTGAGTAGTTTGCCAGTCAGTGGGCCATGATATTGGGTGGTGAATAAAAGGAGAGCTAGAAATTCCTCCAGACTGTCCTTTGATTGACACAGGTATTGCATTCACCTTCATGATTTATTGTGAGATGCTCTAGGAAGCCTTCCATAGTAGAAATATTTTTGCTGAAATTCTGCCATTAGGAGTCTATTCCTTTTGCTTAAGACTGTGTTTAAGTAACAGTATCCTCAGTGAAAGGATAACACATTATACCAAAGACTTTGTGACATTACATGTCAAGGATACTTTAATCTGAACTAGTTTAATGAGACTACATTCCATGAAATTTTTCCTTTGTCTAATCATTTTTTTATTTACAAAAGAAATGTGTTATTATAAAAATTTACATAAAGAATATGTACTGCAGAAAGTTAAAAAAATTTCCCTCAAGGCTGCCCCAATAATCTCAGGGATAGTTATTATAAAGGAATTGGCATAAATACTTCCGTATCTAATTTTGTTTGTGTACAACACACACACACATGCACATCTAAATGTGCATTCAGGTGTATTTTTTTTCCTTATTACAAAAAAGAAAGCTTACCTGGCATAATTTTTTGCAACTTGCCTTTCGTCACTTGATTTTTCTATGATGGTACATGCATAGAGATGCCTCATTATAACAGTTGCATAATGTCCAAGATAGGGATGATCTTAGTTAATTTAATCATTTCCCATTAGTAGGGCATTTAGAACTTTTATTTCTTATAACAAATAGTGTTGAGGAGAACATCGAGCTATACAGCTAGCTTTGTTTAAATGTCTAATGCCAATATTTTAATATGATTCCTAGAAGTGGGATTGTTGGATTTGTGCATTTCAGACTTTCATAGATACAGCCAGAATTTCTTCCAAAAATGCCGTACCATGTTAAAGTTTATTAACAGTGCCCAAGCATGCCAGTTTCTTCATGTTCTTGTCAGTACTATTTTCATTTGTCCTTAGTTTTTGCCAACTGGATAAGAAAGAAATGTAGTCTTGTTGTTTAAAGTTTATTTCCTTGATCGTTAGTGAGAATTTATTTATCCAACAAATATTTATTGAGCACCCATTATATGCTAGGAACCGTTGCATACACTTGGAATATAGCTGTAAATAAAGGGAAGTCCTTCTTGTGGTATTGACATTCTTATGAGAAGAGGAAGATAATGGATAATTTGACAAAAAATAAGAGATTGGAAGGTGATAAGTGCTATGAAGAAAAATAATACTGCCTAAGAAAAGAGATAATAGTGACGAGATGGGTAAGACTATGTATCACTTTAAATAGGGAAGTCAGAAAGAATCTTTCTTGAGAGGTGATATTTGAGCAGAGACTTAACTAAAGGAAGGGAATGAGATTGCAGCTCTTTGGGAAGAGTCTTCCGGGCAGAGGAAAACAGTGCAACGTCCCAGGGTAGCAATGTACTTGGAATGTTCCCTGATGGAGCCAAGAAGAGTCTCACATGGAGGAGGGTGAGGCAGGGGAGACAGGCAGGAGGTGAGTCCCAGGGTTGGCCCTGGACCAGGACCAGGTCATGCAGAGACAGCTGGCTAAACCAACTGTTTGAGATTTCATTCGGTGAGATAAGATGTCCAGTTTCTCTGAGCATTATTGCAGCCCAGTGGTGAACCAAGGGCAGGGCAATGCGAGTGGTAAATCTGCAGCAGCCAATAAGGGGTCATTGTTTGTAAAGAATTTGTAAACAAATTGGACCAATCAGAAAAAGTAGAGAGAATGGATTAGTAGTTGCCAGGTTAATTAGTGGTGGGAGGGGGTGGGTGTGGCTATAAAGGTCATCCCACAAGAGAGCCTTGTGGTGATGGAACACTTTTGTATCTTGATTGTCTTTCTGGTTATATGAATCTACACAGGTGAAAAAATTTCATAAAACTACACACTCACACAAATGAATGCATGTAAAACTGGTGAACTCTTAGTAAGCTCTGTAGATTGTACCAATGTCTATTTCCTGGTTTTGATATTGTTCTCTAGTTATGCAAGAAGTTACATGGAGGAAAGTTAGTGAAAAGAACACAGGAACTCCATGCACACTTTTTTTGGTAACTTCCTGTGACTCTATACTTACTTCAAAATATAAAGTAACAGAATGTTATCACCAAGACCAGCAATTCTTAACAATATCAGCGATAAAATCTTCCTTCCCTGGGCTACTCCTACTGCCCCCCCCCCCCCACCCCCCAGCCCAGCCTTGCTACAGCCTCCAATTTGTGCTTTCTATTCTTTATTATCCCTCTTGTCTGCTAAGCACTTGGGTAGTGCATACAGTGAACTTAGTTTTGTTTTGTTTTAAGATTTTATTTTTCCTTTTTTTCTCCCCAAAGCCCCCGGTACATAGTTGTGTATTTTCAGTTATAGGTCCTTCTAGTTGTGGCATATGGGATGCCGCCTCAGCATGGCTTGATGAGCGGTGCCATGTCCGCGCCCAGAATTTGAACTGGCGAAACCCCGGCTTGCCAAAGCCGAGTGCGCGAACTTAACCACTCAGCGATGAGGCTGGCCCCTGAACTTAGGTTTTAATGTAGATCAAGGCATAGATATAGCTAGAGGTTTGTTTAAACTGTTACCAAAAACTTCTTACATATAGTCATCTTTTAACATATGACACTCCATGCTTTGATAAACAATACACCAATAATATTTTTAACCAAAGAAAGACTTATTATAAAATGTAGTAGGTAACTTTAAAAAATAAGCATGAGGGAAGATTGAGAAATTAAAGACAATACCTAAAACTTTATCTATTATGCTATCTTATAAATTATTACAGCTTTTATTTGATGTTCTTAAATTATCTAGGCAATGATCATAAATAAATAGTAATGTTTATCTTTTCTCATTTAATATTTATAACTTTTGTGTCTTTTTAAATTTTATTGCTATAGCTAGGAAATCTAGTACAAGAGTAGATCATAGCATATTAGCTGGTGTCTGCCTTGTTTCTGACTTAAATATTTAGAGTTTTTCACTCTTAAATATGATTTGGTTGTGATTGATGTTAGATAGCATTTATTAAGTAAGGAAGTTTGTCTATTTGTGTGTGTGTGTGTATATATATATGTATGTATACTCTATTTATATATGTATATAAATAAATAGTACATATATATCATATCACATATATTATACCATATTATATCATATATCATTACATGCATACACATTCACACAGATAGATAGATGGATAGATAGATAAGTAGATAGATAGATAGATATACTTACTGAAATGGGTTTTTAAGTTTCCTCCCTCAGTCTCATCATGCACTAAGTTATATTAACAGATATCCCAATGTTGAACCATCCTTGCATTTTTAGGGGACAAAAGTCTTGCTCTTTTAAATTTTTAATGTGCTGCTGGATTAAATTTTCAGTATTCTTTCAATGTTTTAATGTTTTTGTGGATTAAATTTGCAGTACCATAGACACAGTTGAAAAACGAATATTTTGAGTGATTATCATTTGGATTTTTACATATTTATTTATATGTGCAGTTTCATTTTATGAGAATTGTTTTTCCTCTAATCCTCTAGTATCTAGGTGTCCTAGATAATAGACAACTAAACATCTAGTAGACTAGACGTCCTCTAGTATCAGCTTACAAAATGCAAAATGAGATTAGTTGTATGGTGAGAGTCGAAATTTAATATGGAGTAGAGGGAATAGTAACTTCAGAGTGTTGAAAAGCCCAAGCGAGCATCCCACCAACATGTATATAATCGGGCAAAAGGCAGCAAGAGGGTCCTGCATACCTGGGACCTTAAAAAATGAGACACCAGGAAAAAAAAAAAAAAAAAGAGGGCCCTGCAGACCAACTTCACAATTATGCCGAGGTTATTCCAGGCTTTTTCAGAATTTCTCACCTTGTCCCTGATCTTTTGTCTTCCGTGAATCTCTATCTCATATACAACTGGTACTAAGCACATGGATGCCTAATTAATACCTGTTTTGTAATAGTCTCTAGTTTTGAAGTGCAAATCTAATTCATTTGACCAAGTTATAAGGTCACCAAAGTAGAGGATTGTGTGCTGTCTTCTCTGGGACCTTGTAGCAGTGCCTAGAAAAAGGGTTGGGTGTTAATAATGACTGCTTTACCATCAGGAAGCAGGAAGAGGGCTTTGGTGGTTCACCATTTTATTGCAATTTCAGTTCAGTTGGCATGTCTTATTTGACAGTGATCTGTGTTAAGTAGGCACTTTCTGCTTCCAGAATACTTGCTTTTGTGAAGAATGTAGTTTTTCCTTTTAAAATTATACTGCTCATTGCTAAGAGGTTACAAAGGTAAGTGGCCTAATGTGGACCCTTTTACACTGCTCCTATTTAAATTTTTGGGCCTTGGAATCGTTAACAAATAAATTTAGCATTCTAACCTTTAATGCATGCCTCTGTTAACCTCGCTCTTAGTTCCATTAGCCATTTTTCATTCTGTGTCTTGGTATCTTATTTTTAAATGCATTGGCTAATCTCAGACCCCGAGAATCTGTTACTGATTAGTTCTTCTGTGTACTGTGTTCTCATTGATATGGAATCATATTTCTTTTCTTGATTAGTCACCAGAATTTTCTTTTTACTTTTTAAAATATGTATCTCTTAGGTTTTATTAAAAACACATCTCTGATGCATTTTCTATTTTTTTCCCAAAATTTTGAAGTATAAAATAACTCACTGTAATTTATGACTATAAGGATGCCTTCTAATTTCCAGGAGGAACTTTTAAACTGACCTGACTACAGGTACCTCTTATTCTTTAAGATCATACATGAGCAGGGCCATGGGCAGCATAAACTGTGTCATTGTGTGAATTAGAGGAAAGCCTCCTCTCTGGCTGGAAGTATTAGAAAGAGATACTCTTGTGAGCATAACCCAGAGGGCGCAGCTTGGCTAGAGGAGCATGGCTGGATTTCAGTGCCCACTTTGCCCCTTTGGCAAGGTGACCTTTTGCAGGCTCAGCTTGTACAACCTTATGTAGAACCCTGTATATTAGGATTCTGCAGGTATCTCCATATTCTTTCAAATGTTTATCAAATCTTTCCTACCAAACTCTTTCCTTTTTAATATCTGGGTTAGAATTGAACTCATTTAACTATGTTAATTCGCTTGTGTATTTATTCAATATTTGTCGAATGTCAACTCTGCTTGTCTGTTGGAGGAGCTGGAGTCACATTGGTGAGCAGGTCAGATAGAGTGGTGTTCTGTGGAATCTGTTTTGTAGTAGGGATTTAACTTAATTTATGTTCTTATTTAAATAGCTACATAGCTGTTCATCATATGTGGAATGTTTCTTTCAAACTGCTTGTTGAAAAAAGAGTTCTCTATTTTATTTTCTGCTTGATGATAGGCACTTGACTAATTGCAAACCTGCTAACAGGGGCTGGCCTTGTGGCTGAGTGGTTAAGTCTATGTGCTCTTCCCTGGACAGCCCAGGATTTCGCTGGTTCAGATCCTGGATGCGGACCTAGCACCGCTCATCTACGCGTGCTGAGGCAGTGTCCCACATAGCACAACCAGAAGGACCTACCACTAGAATATATAACTATGTACTGGGGGGCTTTGGGGAGAAGAAGAAGAATTAAAGAAAGGAAAAAGAAGATTGGTAACAGATGTTAGTTCAGGTGCCAATCTTTAAAACAAAAAAGAAAGAAAACATGCTAATAATGACTCTTGGGTAAATGGTCTGGGTAGAAGTAAATGGTCTAGTCCTAACAACAGGGTTGTTGCAACCTAACTGAGAAGCAGAAGAAACACCCATTTCCTGAAAAAGAACATAGTCATCTGCAGAGGAAAAATGTGTCCTGAAAGAATGTGAAGTACAGGTGTGAGTAGGATGTGATAGGATTAATCAAGAGTTTTGTTTTGTTTTGTTTTGTTTTTTAAGTTAAGTTACCATAAATGAGTGCACCAAGTATCAGGATAGAGAATTCCAGGTTGATACTTATACTAACTGTAGGTTAATCTCAGGCAAGTCATATAACCACTTTAGGCCTTGTTTTCCTCTTTTGTAGAAACAGGCTATTGTATAAGATATTATTAATATTGCTTCCATTCCAAGATTCCATGAGGGAGCGTATCTTTGAAGGGAAAGGATGCTTCATCATTACCTGTGATCTCCCCTAGGGAGCCTCTGAATTTTGTGCAAAGATGAGTTGTCTACTTTAAAGAACTTGAGCTGCCAAAGGTCTGAAAATTATCTGAACAACTGGGACTACTATACATTCGGGACTTTTTCTCCCCAGAAATAATAGTCCTGATGAACATGTCTTATCTTTGAGCTTCACTGGATTGAACAAAACAATATTTGTTAGGGCACCTCAATTAAGAAAGTATAAATTTAAAAAAAAAGATTATTGCAGCTGTATCTCTGTTTATGCGATAAATATATATATATATTACTCTGAAAAATTCAATTCACCTGCCCTTTTAAAAATAGGTACTAACACTTTCAGAATTAATGTTTATTTGTATTTAATAACCTATAAATACATCAATACTGCTTTTAATATAAAGTCATCTAAGTGCATTTTTAAGTCAAATGATTGTCTCATTTTTGATGCTTCCTCTCTGAAAGTGAGACTTCATAGAAGACAATTAAACAAATATATCTTTGTCCTCTTGATCTTATAACCTATTTTGATTTGATGATGTATGCAAATGTAAAAAATTAGAGTATGCAACTTCTCAAGACAACTTTTTAATAACATGACTACTATTTAGGCAAAAGAAGAAATTCATAAACTTCTACAGCATATCAGCTGTTTTAAATTGTCTGTATTCTCTACATGCATCAGAATTCAACCAGAAAATAGCATATCTTATTGGTTAATATATTATCTCCTGGTTATTGCTATGAAAATATCAGCATATAGATTCCAAGTTCAAGCAAAACACAGGTATCGAGAAGCACTATAGTCAAATGTAAAAGATAGATTCTAGCCTACAGCCATGGAAATGTGCAATGAATTCACAAATTTGGGAGCCTTGAACTGAAAGAGTCTAATGTGGTGATGAATAGCATGGAAAACCAGCATCACACTGGCTGGGTTCCAGTCCTGCCTCTGCCATTTCATAATTGCAGAAGCATGGGCCTTCTTTTAAAACTTCAGTTGCCTCATTGGATCCTGGAGATACTAGTAGTACTTACCTCATAGAACTGTTTTGCTATTTAAATCAGAATAAACTTGTAAATTGCTTAGCACGTAAGTTCAATATGTGTTCTAGTCCATGCGTTCTCAGTGGGGATGATATTGCTCCCCAAGGGTACAAAAACTGATTCTTGGGGTGAAAAAGATTTTACACTTTATACACACACACACACACACACACACACACAGTATATTTGTGGTGTAAAAATGTTGTGGAAGAAGGAGGGACGATTAGGGAAAAAAATGTTTACCAAGACTCTGAGGGAAGAGAATGTAATGAAGGTGAGAAACGTGGGATAGTGTATTTATTTCATAGAAGCTCAATTGCTAAGAGATTTGCCCAATCCACACAGGTAGTAGTAGCTCTCAATTTAATGGGTTTTCTTAAGGGTAGTATTTTGCCTGTTTGCTTTTCAAAATCATACTCCATAAATTACTCAGAAGATTGACTCCCCTACCTGTTAATCGTAAAGATATTTGAAGATACAAATACTCTCCACTAGCCCCTTCTCTATTCTGACTCGAGACTTCTGAGTTGGGTCTATGTTAGACCCCATTGGTTTAGCCGGATTAGAAGTTACTCATTTACAGTTTTGGCCTTGACATAGTGAAAAGCTATACAAGGTAGGACTTGTAATATGTGAATTGACCTGGGAGGAAGGAGCTTTCATCCAGTTTTGCAATGCAGAGGCTTTGGTTAGTAAATTTTGTTTTACTTCCAGAAGTTTATAATGGAGTTCCTCATACAAAAGAATGAACTATTCTGCATTTCAGAAATTATTATGCAGTGTCTTGTTCCTATCACTACTTAGGGACCTGGTGAATCCCAGGAGCCTTCCTTTGAAGTTGAATTAACTTGCTCCATCTAAAACGATTTGCAAATTTAAAGTGGCATATGCTAACAAGTATATCAGATACAGGCCTTCATTTTCCCTTCCTTTAAAAACAGGATGGTGTGCATATTTTAGAGAGAAATAGTTCTTTCTTGGCCCTCTAAAATAATCACCGCATATTTTCCCATTTGTTTTTTTGATCCCTTAGAAAAAGCTTTCAGCTTTGGGGTTAACAATATTGTTCTTAGAGGACCATGTCACCTTAGAAAATATGGATTTCCCTGTCTTGTTACCATTATTAAAATTTTCCATTCATTTATTCCCAGGTTGAGATACCTACCTTCTAAATGAACACAGACGAAGGTCTCACTTGCTTGGTTCTGATGGACTAAGAGGTCCTCTTGTGACCAGTACTGAAGTCTGGGAGACTCAGCTCTGCTTTCTTGCCACCTCCTTCTTAGCAAATCTTCCTGTTCCCTTTCCCTCCTCTGGGACATCCTAATCTCAGCCAGATTTTTTTTTGTATGTTTTAAAACATCCTTTTTCTTTCCAATTCTTGCTCAATAGACTTAGGGACATTTTATTGTCCCCTCTGCCCCCTCTCAGTTGATGGGTTGGATATAGCTGATAAGGAGCAAGAATGTGCCAGTGATACTCTGTGTACCCAGTGGAAGGTGAGCTTTGTATCCACTTGTCTGCCTTCCCCAGTTTCAGAGCTGCCTTAATAGTCTTTTTGCTCATCCTTTGCACTTAACCGTGGAGTGATTGTGGTGAAAAAATGAGAAATTGCATCAAAGTGCTTTTTAGCATAGTGCCTGGAACCAAGCAGGTTGTTAATAAGTATCAGCTATTATTACTAAGATTAATCAGTTAAGTGGGCGTTTGTGGTCATTCCTGGGAAAACTTGCTCTCATTTAGCTCTTCCTTTGTTTCTATGGGATAATGAAGTCATTATGCTGAGTATGAAGAGGACCCTTGCACTCAATCACTTTTAAAAGCTGTCCTTCCCCGGCATTGCTTAATTCTGCTGCTGTCATCTCTGGAGATAGCTCCTTCTCCCTCCTTCCTCTTTGCCTTTTCACTTTTTCTCTTTGCCTGACCACTTCCTCATCTTTCTCTTATCTCCTTTCTATTCTCTCATCAGTAATGGTATTTTTAACTTTGTAGAGTGTAAAAGACACCATTTAGGTCAGCTCTTGTTCTTTCCATCCTCTCCATATCCCTCTTTTAGTTCTTAGCCAGAAGTCTAAGAAAAAATCAAAGAAATTCTCAAAACAGAAGAGAGAGTGTATGATGATAGAAATATATAAATATAGATCTGATGGCAACTATATTTCTCTCCTAATTATGTATTTGTTGGATACTGATTCTGATTACTTTCTAAAATTGTATACATATTTCA
The DNA here is from genome assembly GCF_021613505.1 of Equus quagga. Classification (NCBI taxonomy): domain Eukaryota; kingdom Metazoa; phylum Chordata; class Mammalia; order Perissodactyla; family Equidae; genus Equus; species Equus quagga. The sequence goes on from NC_060270.1 coordinate 81,240,260, forward strand.
TCTGTTTTGTCTTCATTTTTATTCTGAATATTGTTTTCCAGATTTGCCTATAGTGTTGTTACCCTGTAGCATTGAGAAAATCACTAGTTGGGAGGCATTTTCTAATTGGCTATATGAAATGAATGAAATTTGGAAAACTTTTTGACATGTAGCCAAATTTTACCTAATTATTTCTGATTGAAATAATTATTTTTAGATACTAAATTCACTGTACACATGCATCCTCCTGCCAAATTGTTTGCATGGTACTTTGCCAGGAGAGTCACAATATGGCTAAAATTAAGCTTTATTAGGTATAATACAATGAGATGTGATTTAATTCTTTAGGCTGCCTATAAGTGCTAGAAGACAGATTTTCTTTTATTCTATCCACCAAGTTAAAAGAATGATACATTATTTTGCAAATCCCAGTGCAAAAGACAATTGAAATAATACATGGAGCTTCTTGAAGGAAAATAGCTTTCTGGTTAAAACTGTAATATTATTTATCTTTCCCCTTCAACCATTTGACTCCTTCAGTCTGTAGAAGAAACCTATTTATTTTAGCAGTAATGTGGATTGGATTTCTGCCAAGTCAGTATACTCCCTAAATGAATATGTCAGAGGCAATATTGTTTCTCAAAAATCATTTAGAAAGCAGCATTTTTACATAAGTAGGCTCTTTCATTAGTTTTGAATTAAATCTTAGCAATTGCTGTTTCCATCATGGCTGTTTCTTGGAAAGCTCCTGGAGGGAGGGGATCCTGAGTTTTGAGTGAGAATTCCCTTTGGGGTTTACAGTGCCTGCATTTGATTTGGAAAATTGAAATGAATATAACTTCTTTGTCTCACTTCTTTGTGAAAGTTGATGTCATTGTGGAAGTCAAATATCTTATGTAAAATGAGCTGAAGATGGAACATGTTATTTGCAGTAGTCCTCAGGTATTTCTAAGATAGAAAGCAGGCAAAATAAGCCAGGTTTTAGGAGTTCCCAGGAAGAAGCATCATCTTTACTTTCTTTTTATCTTCACCTCTTTGAAAATACTAGAAAAAATCAATATCTTGTGACTATCCTTGACCATCTTCAAAATACGTCTTTCTTTCCAGAGGGAAAGGTGAGCTCAATTATGCCATGGCAGAATTGCCTCAAACACTTTCTGAATCTTGAAAGACTGACTTGATTTTCCATCCAATAACAGGTATATTAAAAAACACGAAAATGCCATTGACTCCTGTGATAACTCTTTTTCCTTTAAGCAAATATAACTCATTTTTTTACGAACGAGGGAGGAATGCCTGGTTATTAATTATGATTAATTAAATATTATACTTCAATTTCAGTTTAATTTCTTTTTGAGGCATTAAAAGATATTGAAATTTAGGTCTTACAAAATGGCCATCAATAGAGGTGAGGGAGAATGTAGTCTTAGTGGATCTTTGCCAACTTATTTCTGTGTTAATTCAAATTAGTTTGGATTAGAGCTTGATTTCCTTTCAAAGGAAAAAATGTGAAAGTACTCATTTTTTTTTACAATGGTAGTCACATGCAACGATCACAACAGGCATTTTTCTTTTTAATTACAATTCATTTTGATTGAATTCGTATGCTCATCTGAAATCAGCTTGTCATTAAGGAAAATCATGAACATTGTACATTTCTAGAATTAAGAACAGTTTTTTTAACATTAAACATATTACCTACCCAGCATATTTTTCCCTTTGCTAATTAATATTCTGTTCATGGAGTAATTCATTATTTAAGGCAACTTTGCAATCATGAGTAGCAGACTTCCACGTTTCTTGTAAAGCAGGTCAATTTAATAATTACTTATTGCAAATGAAAAATTCCAGGTTAGGCACCAAAATATCCAGAGTATTAATGACTATTGCATATGTACGATCACTTAGAATACTATAATATATTCCCTAGCATTTAGACAGGTACTGCTGTGTAGCAATCTCAATTTATCCGAGATGTAAGTTATTTTGGCTCTTTAACACTTTGTGACCGTGAAAGGTCTCTACAGGGACTATCATCACTCCCTAAAAACCTAAATATCCTCTAAGACCTTGGATTATTGTGTATCTAGTCCAGGGAACTGGTCAACGCAGGAATGGCAGAAGACTTCAAGCCTGAAAAAGTGGGACAAGCACAGCCCCGCACTCAGTAAATGCGCTGGTTAGAACGGGGATTCATTGCATTAGAGAAGACAGAGTTAGTAAATAGAAATACAGCCATTTCAGTCTGTAGATTCAGAGAGAGGAGTGCAGGTGAGTAGAAAAGCAGCAATTCTTCTTAGAAACATAACCAGTGGAGTTTGGCCAAGAAGAAATGACGGCTCCGTAAAGAGGAAACTGCACAGACCATCCAGTTCCAGGTGGCCCAGGTCATGACTCCCCCCGACCCCCCGTCCACCTGCAAGATAATTTTATTACAACGTGAACAGCCACATATGAAAAAATTAAATAGTTGTTTGAAGTGGAGTAAATTTTGGTCTTACGACCTTCTACTTGGTGAGGGAGGTCTGAGAAGGGGTTTGGAGGGGTCTTGAAGTAGCAGTGAAAGAGAGGAGGATTTGGATTTTGTTTAAAGGGTTCAGTTGAGCCTGCAGCCTTTATGGATACCTTGCATCTGTCATGTTACTGACTGTCTTCAGTTCTGGTCACTATGATTCATAAACAAAATATCCTTGGTACAAACAACCTCGTCTTTCCTTTCTGATGTCTTCATTCCATGGAAGGAAAACCAAGAGGGACAGGTGGAGGGGAGTAAGTCACCTGGGACAAGTCTCAAATCTTTCTGTGCCCTGGACTTGCAGAGTGAACATAGAGAAACTACCTAAGGTCTTTGGAGCTCAGTTTTTCAGTAAAATTGATGAATTATACTAAATTAGCTCTAAAGCTCCCATCTAGCTCTAACAGTCAATAGGCGTAGAAATAGCCTGTGTTCACTACTTTCCAGGAGATGACTATCTAAGTGGTCTGAAGCTGGTAAGTGCTTTGTGACTTACTCATGATTTATTTCTGGAGCAAATGTAGCCCGGGGGGTCTGACAGAGAGAGAGTTTGACCTGAGCACATTGATTCAATGCCTAAATGAAGCATCTTAGACATGTCACCTGGGACTAGAAGAATTTATTGATATGGATTAAGATCTACTGTCCGTCAAAGCAGCAGGTGCTGAAGAGGCATGAATGCTGTGACAAATGGCTTCATTCCCACTCCTGGACCTTCAGTTATGTCTCTTAGTAGTCCCCAGGGAAATCCCTCCCTGTCCTTCTCCAGTACACCACATCCCTCCCTACTTCCAGATCTCAGCAGTACCATTAGCCCTGCAGTCCAATAGTCAACCAGTTGACAGGTGTTTATCGAGGGGATCTCTGGGGGCTTAACCTCACACTTCCCAATAATCTTCAGCAGCCCTCCAAAAATAAGCCAAATAAACATCATATTTGTGTAAACACAGTGTTCTTGACAAACACAACTTCAGGACAAATTCTCTAGTCTCTTTCCAACTGCGCTGCTAACCTGAAGCCTTTCCTGCTTAGACATTCTGGAGCTTCTTACTAAATTTAGCGCAGGCCTACTGTGTACCTGGGCATTGGCTGAGGTATTGACTAGTTTCAATTGCAGGGCTCAACCTGAAGTATAGAGGTTGTGGCAGCAAGTGTCTACTAGGTCTTGGAGCTGAGAGGTTTGTGGTGTCTTCTCAGCATTGCTCATCAGACACTGAAGGTCTGTCTGGTGTTCAGGGACACATCCGTGACAAAGGAAAGGAAGGAGCAGTAAGGCCTTTCCAGTCTTGTTGTTGGGGCTCATGGACTCATGTATGATTAGTATCAGCTCACACTGGAATATGGGCTCCATGAAGGCAGGATCCTTATTTGTTTTATTCACTATTCTGGCTTCAGCATCTAACACAATGTTACCACATGGTAGGTGCTTATCGATGTAGGCTGAATGACCGATGACGAGGCCATGTAATGCAGTGGTTAAGAGACAGACTCTGGAGCCAGACAGCCTTGATCCAAAATCCCAGCTCTGCTGCTGACTAATTGGGAATGTGGGCAAGTGAGTAAACATTTCTGTGTCTCAGTTTCCCCATTTTTTAACTAGGGATAATAATAGTATGTCTCTCAAAGTTACGCAAGTTAAATAAATTGATGTTTGTAACCAGTGCCTGGCATTTGCTATAAATGTTTATTAAATACCTAGATGAATCAGTTTATATACCCCACTTTCTTTCCCATCATTACTGAGGTTTTGTTTTTGGACCTAAAGTCTGGATTTGTGAGAACACGCGCTCACAGGCATGGGCCCAGACCTAAACACACGTCTGCCTTAAGATCTCTGGCTATACAGCTCTCTACTTACACAATGCTCTGAAGCATCTCTTTCCATCAATTTTGTTAATGTACTACTTGACTTTCCCTTCTCGACTGAGAACTCCTTGAAAGCAGACATCATCCAAGAGGGCCTGATTTAGAGTGGGTACTCAGTGGTTGTGGAATGAATGCACGATGTACTCAGGGAGTGGCTGTGCCACGCATCTTCCCTTGCTTACTTCTAGGGAAGGATCACAGACCCCTTCCTCATCTCACAGGTTCTTCTCTACAGCTGGCTCATCAGTCTCTTAGGCACATCCTCAGTCTTGGTCACCCCAACTTCCCCATTTCGCTGTTGTCATCGCCAGCACAATCTCTGTCTGATTACCTCCTCTCCTCAGGCAATCCTTTCCATTACCCCAATATCTGCTCTCTCTTCCTTTCCCTGTCTCCTCCACTTGGCTTGTGATCTTTGACAATCTTGCTTTGCCCCTCCCTTTTGTTTTAAGTCAGTTCAAATTTTTGGTAAACTGTAAAAGAATTAGTTGCAAACAAAACATTTTTTTTTTCCTTTCTTACTGGAATAATCACCTCAAGCTGCCCCATTGTTCATTACAAACACTCTTTCCCCCAGGGATTACAACTTATTCATGACAGTATTTTTTTTTTTAAATTTTGCTCTTGTTTTGGTTTAGGTTCAAAGTTGTGCTGGTCAGAGAGGCGATGCATTGGCAACTTTCCCGGATTTAGCTCACTTCTTATGCAAAGAGGGAGGCAGCAAAGTAGATGGTGTGGTTCATCTCCCAATCCTCTCACACCACTCTCTGCCTTTGAAGCATTTCTAATCTGCTTAACTGATGAAAATGACAGAGAGAAAATATTTAGACAATAGTATAAGCCAGTCCATGAGATAAAACTGTCTGAACTTAAACCGTTTTCTCACAAGCTCTGAATTGCTGCAAAACCTTCTTAGCGTGAGGTCACTCTATGCAAGTGTAGTTTTGCATGTAGCTGTTCTTTTATTGTGTCATTTTCAGGTATTGCTCTCCCAGCTCCTATTATATTATGAACTCCACAAGGATCAGGATCTTGTCTTCTCCTTCGTCTGTGTAATTTCATGGTGCCCAGAATAGGTCTGCATAGATCGGACACTTGGTGAATGACGCTGATGGACAGATAGTTACTGCATCCTGAAGTGACTCAGTTCTGGGTGTGCTCTGGCTACAGAACTACAGGAGAGCTGGAGGGCTCCTAGTTTGGCATTCTCCATAGCTCCTCAGACACTCTTGTGCCTTTGGGTAGCCTTACTAATGAAACTGACTTCCAGGGGGTAATTCTGCAGTCACAGATCTTGATTTTCTTCTCATTCCAAGAAGCATTATTCTTCTGTGTCTTCACGAGCTCCACCCCTCAGGGGAGTAACAGCAGTAGATTGGTTATGCTAAACATCCCACCTCAGGGATTCGATTTTGATTTTTCCACAGCAACCCAGTCATTTATATAGTCAAGATAGACTCATCTTGAAACTTCACAAAGCCATTTAATTTTTTTTTAAGTCATAACTCTAGATAATTTGTATCTGTGTTTCCAGTCCTCTCTTGAATTCCCAGGGAATACTCTGTGAAGCAGGAAACTCAGGTGCATACCCTTTGTCACTGTGTGTTTTGCTTTTCCTCACCCAAAATACTAATACTGTGGAGCTAAGCAACCAATATTGGAGAGTGTTGATGTTTTGTTTGCATTTACTCTTTTCAACCATAAAGCTGAGGTGGGCAAGGCAGGCACACAAATAAACACAGAACAATTTTAGGGATGTCGGAAGAATGTGACATGGGCCATTATTCTTTTTGTCCTTCAGTCTCTAGACCTGTGGAAAAGACATTGTGTTTGGGACCTGCCCCATCAGCCTCTCAGCTCTGCAATATCCCTTGCTCTACAGACTGTATAGTATCTTCCTGGTCAGCCTGGGGCCTGTGTGTCCATGAGAACTGCCACGATCCTCAGGGGAGAAAAGGTGAGTGCCCTGTTTGCGTGTGCTTCATTTATTTCCAGTGTACACACATTTATTCTGGTAGCTAAGTAGCTGATTAAGCCTGCTTAAGACAGTATTTGTTTGTAAAATTTAGATAACTGGCTCAAGCCTGATAGCATTCAGTTATTAGGGAGGCCACTGGGGATGTTTCTGTAGAGCACAGAATCTGACCTTGATTGACCTTCCAATTGGCTCATGGCTGGTGAAGTAACTATTACTCAAAAATGGTAGAACTTATTGTTTCCTATATGTATGGTTACACTGAGGATATTAGACCTGATTTCTGTAAACACATCAGGAAACAACTGTTTTGCTATCTCCCTTTATTTTCAGATTTCCACATGCTGGATTTGATGTTATATTTTGGATTTTTACGAGGGGCATTTATGTATGTTGTTTACTTTTTGATGTTTTCCTCAGGCTTAACATGAATTCTTCAAACTTTATGCGCTTGTTGAATTTTATAGACCTCTGGAGTCTTGTTTTCTTTAGTTGGCTGCTATAGACACATCTCTATCTTCATAAGTTCTTTTTTTGGTGACATCTTGACTTCTCTTTCATTGACACTTCAGTTTGTATTGATATTATCTTCCCTTAAATGGCAGTGCTAAAAAGAAATATTCTCTTTACTGAGAGAAATGAGATCCAAGGACATTCCAGAAGTTAGGTTGTGTTTGCTAATCACTAATCCTAGTTATCACATGCAAAGAAAAAATACAAAGCCAAGCACTTGATGCACCAAAACTGGTGCTCTCAGCTTAATTCTGCATCCACTTGAAAACTCACATTTCAGGGCCGGCCTGGTGGCGAAGCACTTAAGTTTGCACATTCTGCTTCTCAGTGGCCTGGGGTTTGCCGATTCGGATCCTGAGTGTGGACATGGCACTGGTTGGGAAAAGCCATGCTGTGGTAGGCGTCCCACGTATAAAATAGAGGAAGATGGGGGGCTGGCCCCGTGGCTGAGTGGTTAAGTTCGCGCGCTCCGCTGCAGGCGGCCCAGTGTTTCGTTGGTTCGAATCCTGGGCGCGGACATGGCACTGCTCATCAGACCACGCTGAGGCAGCATCCCACATGCCACAACTAGAAGGACCCACAACGAAGAATATACAACTATGTACCGGGGGGGGGCTTTGGGGAGAAAAAGGAAAAAATAAAATCTTTAAAAAAAAAAAAAAATAGAGGAAGATGGGCATGGATGTTGGCTCAGGGCCAGTCTTCCTCCACAAAAAGAGGAAGATTGGCAGTAGTTAGCTCAGGGCTAATCTTCCTCAAAAAAAAAAAAAAAAAAGAAAACTCACATTTCAGAATTCCCCAGAATGCGCACATGCACACATGTGCATGCCCAGTTTCACACACTCACATCCCTGGACTTTTCTCTTTATTCTGATTCTTTTGTTCTAAGGCAGAAGAGGAGGATGTACGTTGAATCTAGGGCAGGAAGAAGCTGACTTTAATTTTTTTATCAAACAATTGAAATCTGAAATCTGGATTTCAATGGAACCTGGAGCAGGTGGGGGGTATAGGAGGGGTATAGCTCATGCTACTCATTTATTAGACATGTTACTAGATTATTCCCCAAGCCTCTTCAGCTTATGTGTACAAATAAGTCCCCATTAATACTAATACCCATAATTTGTGGTCTTGTGATCCACACATGTATAATTGGACCCTTTAAATCTCTTGTAGTTGCATATGTGACTCGTCAGGGTGACTTATGTGTTATTAGAACCAGTCCTCTTATGTTCAACCTGTGCCAATCTGTTTTAAGTTTGCTGTCTAGTCATTTGAGGTCACACTTAGGCTCCCCCAGCTGCTGTGGCCATGGCTGTCCGTATTGGCACAACTTTCCTGCATTGAACACTGAATTCCTTTGCTTTCAAAGCTGTAGAACCCACACCAGGCCAAATAGGCCTTATATTATTTGGGACAGTTTTGGCAAGAAGTGACAGAAACCCAATTTAAACTGGCATAAGCTTAAAGAAGGGAATTTATTAGCTCATCTAGCTAAAAATTGAAAGGAAGGTAGGGCCGCACACAAAAGTATCAATGAGATCAACAGGTCTCAGTCTGTCTCATTCGTTCTCTTTCTGTTTACAATCTTCTGTTTCTACAATCTTCTATTCTATTGTGTTCTCTTTCCACTTGCAATTTTCTCTCTCCATCTCTTAGTTCTCCTTCTCTCTGTATTAGATTCAGTTTAGGGCAGACCTTCTCTATGAAGTAGAGACCAGCGTTAATTTTCTCTTTTTTTTCAACTGTTAAATTTTGCATATCCGTCTTGTTAGTAGATTTAGTTCCAGTTAGCATCTGCCTTTCAGTGATTATTCATGTCCCAGGCTGATGGATTACAAGGCAACAACAAATTTCTGTAATGTTTTGATTTGAAACATCTATTTCTTAAAGTTTGTTAACAAAAATTCTGGTATGAGATGTTGTTCTAAATCATTTCAGTAATATAGTTAATTGTTTTCTGTTTCTTTGGAGGAAATATTCAAGCATTATTTTATCCAACTAACATTTGATTTAAAACAAAACAAAAAATTAGGCACCCCTAATCTCATCCTAATAATCTAACCTCAAGTGCATAAAACTGTTTATGATTTCAGTAGGGCAGATCGTGAATGTCTTTCAATATATCTAAGCTTTCAGAGACAAGGTAACCTCAACACGGTCTGCAAATCACAAATTGGAGAATGAAGCTAAAAATTCTGTTTCCTTGATTCTTAGATCCACTCTTTTTTACATGTTTTAGGTTTCTAGATCTGTGTCACAAGATCAATAAGTATGTTTTATGTAGAGGTATTTTTTTCTCCAAAATATTGTAATAAAATCAACACGGTATCTTATAAAAGATGATATCTTATTTTTTATGGTCAGCTTTTTCAAGCTCTATTGAGATATAATTTCCAGCTTTATTGACATATAACATTGTGTGGTTTTAAGGTACACAGTGTGGTGATTTGATATACATATGTATATGGTGAAGTATTTACCACAATAAGGTTAGTTAACACATCCGTCACTTCACCTAGTTACCTTTTGTGTGTGTGTGTGTGTGTGTGTGTGTGGTGAGAGCTTTACTCACTGTAAAGATCTACTCTCCCTGTACCACGTGTTCATTGCAGCGTTCTTCACAACAGTCAAGACGTGGAAACAACCTAAGTGTCTGTCAATTGATGAATGGATAAAGAAAATGTGATAAATGTATATATGTATCCCATTTTATATATATATATATATATAATTTCAATATATAATTCCATTATAAATATACATAAATATTATATGGAACATTATATATATTTATAATATATTATTATATTAGTAGTATTTATATATTACATATAATATTATATAATATATATAATGGAATATTATTCAGCCATAAAAAGGAAATTCTGCCATTTGTGACAACATAGATGAACCTTGAGGGCACTATACAAAATGAAATAAGTCAGAGAAAGACAAATAATGGATGATCACACTTATATATGGATTCTAAAAACTCCTGGTAACAAAGAGTAGAGTAATGGTTGCCAGGGGCTAGAGGGTGGGGAAAATGGGCCGATATCAATCAAACGGTACGAACTTCCAATTATATGATGAATAAGTTCTGAGAATCTAATGTGCAGTGTGGTGACTACAGTTAACAATACTGTATTGTATACTTGAAGAGAAGTAAATCTTAAAAATTCTCACCACAAGAAAAAGATAATTTTCATTTTAGATAGTAGATAAAATAGAAAGAAATGTCTTTATTAATAGTTCCAGAAAGATTCTTGCAATTGAATCTCATTGGCTGCTTTGTGTCATGTGCTCATCCCTGACCCAGTTACTCTGAGGGATGTGGGGCTGAAGTAGCCAGGTTCTAGGCATGTGACCACCACTGAAGGGACAGCTCCATCTAAGCATCACAGATTGAGAGTAGGGGAGGGGCGACTCCCTCAAGGAAATGTGAGGTGCTGATACTACAAAAGGTAGAAGCGATGCTGGGGTCAGACTTAGTAGATATTTATTAAATGCTTTGTCCTCTTTATTCTGTGCCATAGACCCCCTACAGCAATTCAGAGAATGTTCCTTTTCCTAATTCTCTGCTGCAATTTTTCTCACTTGAGCCAAATTTTCACAAAACCCTTTGTGAAAAACTGCTTTCAACTTTTATTTCAGTCTTCCTTTTCCACATAACTCAGAACTAGTCCATGGAATTTAGCTGGGAAACTCACAACATTCCACCTCCTCCATTTGCCCCATTTGTCCAAGATGCTTTTATCTCCAAACTTTCTTCATTGGCCCCTATACCCCTATTGTATAAGTCAACTCTTGAAAATACACCCTAGTTCAACATTCACTGGATATCACCTCTTGTGGGATGAATTGTGCCCTCTGAAAAGATGTGTTCAATCCTAATTCCCAGTACGTGTGAATATGACCTTATCTGAAAATAGAGTTAATGCAGATGTAATGAAGTTAAGATGAGGTCTTATTGGATTGGGGTCAGCCCTGTTCTAATAACTGATGCCTTATACAAAGAGGGGAGTTTGGACCCGGAGATACACCAGAGGAGAGTGCCATGTGAAGATACAGAGACACAGAAGACACAAGGAGAAGGCCATGTGAAGACAGAGGCAGATGTTAGAGTAGTGCCTCTGCGAGCCAAGGAATGCCAAGGATTTCCTACAACCACTGAGGCTAGGAGAGCAACATGGAGGCGACCCTTCCCTAGAGCCTTCAGGGGTGCATGGGTCTACTGACTCCTTGATTTGGGGCCTCTAGCCTCCAGAACTGTGAGACAATACATTTCTGTTGCTTTAGCTCACCCAGAGTGTGGTACTTTGTTTTGGGAGCCCTGGGAAACCAATATACTGCCCAAATTTGCAGCAGCATTTAGGCTCAGCAAGGATACAACACTTAATAAAATGCCAAAACTAAAGTGTAGAGAAGTAAAGCAATTTGTCCTAAATCCCATAGAGATTTAATAATGGCCAAGCCAACATGAAGAACCTGGGTTCCTGTCTTCTCAGTCCAGTGCCGTTTCAAACACTAGGCTTCCTTAGTGATTTCCTCTAAAAGCCTAAAGAAAGGGATAAGTCCAGCCCTGGGGTTTGCAGAGAAGTTCTCTGCCCATGTGCACATTGGCTAATGGGAACCATTAACCTTGAGGGGCAATCATAGAGCTGATGTAGGAGATAAGACCTCAGGTATGAGATGCATTTTAGCACCAGTGTATTGCCTTTGGAAGGAGAGGGAAAGTAGATTGCAGTTGTGTGAGAAAAAGGAGGGTGTACCAAGAATAGCTTGAGAGCACCCAGTAACTGGGATGTGTGTTTTTGCCCCAAACAATAAATTTTTCAAAGAGAGGCTCAGCCTCTGGGGCTGAAGGAAAGGGCGGAGACAGAAGAACTTCTTACCTGAATTGTTACCACAGCCTCTTGCAGAGTTTAGGGGCATGCTGGGATTGATGAGAATTAGTCTGTTTTATAGGGCCCATACTGGGGCTAAATGACCTGTTCTGGGCACTAAGCAGGCACAGACAGGAGAGAGTGTAAGCTGCACTGATTGTCATTCAGGTCCAGGAGTTTGCTGTTTTATAAACGCTTCCCTAGAGCAGAGAGAATTTTGATTTTTAAGGTCTTGTTAAAGCCTGCCAAGACCACCTGCCTGTAATCCCTTTTGGGAAGAATAAAGAATGGGGTTTTCCCTCTAGGGAAGTAGTTCTGTGCCTACAAGGAGTCTAAGCATGCTGTGATGACAGTAAGTAATCTTCTTGTTCTTTCTACTGACTCCTGAGCATGAAGTCCAAGATCCTCTCCATCTCGGGCTGTCTCATGGTCCTGCCATGGGTCCAGCCAGAGTCACTCACTGGTGCCAACTAAATGCAGTTTAGAATTCCATGGAGGCTGGAGTACACAGACTAATGCATTAAACATCACCGAACTCTGGGCTGTAAACTGGAGTGTTTAGCTTCACATTTGAATTCCCTACCCTAAAGAATGCAGTGAACCTCCAAGCAGAAATCTAGGATATTCATACTTTCCTAGATGTTTTATATATATATTTGTACAAGTTGGAGAATTTGAGGAAAAAACAAGCAAACAACAATAGCAAGAAAATAAATGAGGGAAGTTGGAGATAATTACTTTTGTCTCCTCACTGGTCTTTGTCCCAGTCACTGTGTTACTGCTTTGGCATGTTCCTTTTTTTCATATTAAAAAAAACAACAACAGTAGGAAAGGGTGGGAAAGCAATAAATGTTCTATTATCTAATAGAAAAAATTAGTTATTGCAGAAATTATCTTCATATGGCTGTTATTCTTAGGCTAACACCTTTCAATCAGAAATCATCTAAGGCTCGTGGCTGTCAGCCATTCACAGTACGTTAGAAAACCAGCCGTTGTATCCAGTCTTCACACCTTCCATCAGGTCTGTGACAGGTGGACAAGGGAACAGTACTCGGCAGGTTGGTACTTGTCAAGTGAAGCTGGGATGCCTTTCAGGGGAATTTAAATTGGATCAGGTTTCAGCATTCATTGCTTTATCTTTGATACACTCCCAGAGAGTTATAATTAGAGATATATGAAAGAGAAATAACCTTGGTTGAACTCTACACATAGGTGTAATGCATTTTTAAAAATTCTTTTGGATACATAGGCATACATTTGTATGACATCCTTGTCCTTTTCAGACATATTATAGAAAGGCACTCTTGCTCACAGAAGTTGTTCTAAAGAGCAACTAATGGAGTCTTGCTGATACAATGTCACAATTGATGACTCCTTCAGGGTAGGAGTTTAGGAATTCCTTCCCTTCTCCAATACAATATCCCCTCCTTCCCCAGTCGTCATGCCTAAAGTCCTAAAAATCCCCATGGGAAAAGGCATTTGCAACTGAGAAGCCATGGCTATCTTTACAAAGATAGTCTTTTATTCTCTGAAACAAATCAATTTAGATAACACTCTAAAATAAGAAAATAGTGACATATTTGATATCTTATATAACAATAATGGGGAAAATTTCCATTTTCCATCCTTGCCTGCTCGATAGATGTACCTTTAATGAGAAGTCTAGAAAATCATTTTGCTTTGTCACAGATACAGTAATCCCCCCTTTATCCAAGGGGAATATCTTCCAACAGCCCCAGTGGATGCCTGAAACTGCGGATAGTGCTGAACCCCATATATACCACATTGTTTCCTATGTATACATACCTATAATAAAGTTTAATTTATAAATTAGGCTCAGTAAGAGACTAAGAACAAAAACGATTAATAAAATAGAATAATTATAAGAATATACTGTAATAAAAGTTATTGCAGATCTTAGCAACCTCAGCATACGATTTTTTTCTTGCCTTATTAAGTTGAGAACTTTCACCTTTCACTTGAAGGAAGCCCTTTATGGCTTCTCTTTGGCATATCTTAATTGCCAGTATCACTACTCTTGCATTTTGGGGCCATTATTAAGTAAAATAAGTGTTACTTGAACACAAGAACTGCCATACCACCACAGTCTCTCTGATAACTGAGATGGCTACTAAGTGACTAACAGGTGGGTAGCAGTGTATACAGCGTGGATACACTGGACAATGGGATGTTCCACATCCCAGGTGGGATGGAGTGAGACAGCAAGAGATTCCATTACACTACACAGAACAGTGCACAATTTAAAACCTATGAAGTTTTTATTTTTAGAATTTTCCATTTAATACAGGCATACCTTGAAGATATTGCGTGTTTGGTCCAGACCTCTGCAATAAAGCAAATATCTCAATAAAGCAAGTCACATGAATGTTTTGGTTTCCCAGTGCATATAAAAGTTATGTTTACACTATACTGTAGTCTATGTGTACACGATAGTATTATGTCTAAAAAAATGTACATACCTTAAAAAATACTTTATTGCTAAAAAATGCTAACCGTCATCTGAGCCTTCAGCCCTGACAGACTTGTTCGACACATGATTACCACAAACCTTCAATTTGTAAAAAACGCAGTATCTGCAAAGCACAGTAAAGAGAAGCACAATAAAACGAGGTCTGCCTGTATTTTAAGACCGCGGTTGGCCATGGGCAACTGAAACCACTGGAAGTGAAACTGCAGATAAGAGGTGGCTACAGTAATACATACGCTAATAGTTTTTTCTTTTTCTTTTTATCTGTGTCTGTGTGTGTTGGGGCTGGTGGGGGGCCATGCCTACTTCTCATTCTAAGCATTGGGAGTTCTCGTGCTCACGGTTACCTTATCATTCTTTCTTCTTATTTTCTATATTCACAACAGGGTGTAAGTAATGAAACTATAAAATGTTACCCCCTGCAGGAATAGTGGTCGATTTCTAGAGAGTTGGAATCAGAGATTCAGTCTGCTCAGGTCCTTTGACTCAGAGTTTTTACCCAATGTCCAAGGCTGCCAGAGATGAGGAGCAAAAGGAATGCTTAAGATGGAATAAGTGTCTGTCATCTGTGGTCAACCTGCTGGCTCTGCTTCAAGCCTGTCCCAGTGGAGTTGGTGGAGGGACACAGTGTTGGCCCTGGATAGCTGCATGGAAGCTCACGTGGACACTTTGGGCCACTAGAACATGAAGAAATACAGTCGTCAGACCTGGATTTACCCTCCTGAGCTTCCTTAAACTTTCCCATGGCTTCAATTAAAGAACATTAACCCTTCTACCGTTTGTGCTTCTTTCCTTTTCTCTCCCTGACCCACGATTTGCTGTTTCCTAATGATCGCCAGTAAAATATACACTAAACCAGTAAAATATATACGAAATCCTTGGGCTCATAGAAAAAAATAAAACCCTACAAATATTAGTTTCACTAAAGGTGAACTGAATTTGTGGTCAGGAAGTGATTATTATAACTCTTTGCTATCCAGTGGCTGAAATTCCACTATCTAATCTGTGTACCTTTAGTTTAAGGAGCTGATCCGTGGTACCTTTAGATTCACTGCATTAAGCGGGGCAAGAACACATCCTGCGCAAGAGCTGACTTGAATCCTTTCTTGTAAGGAGGTAATGGCTCAGAAAGACCTCGGCTGAATTTCATACATATTCATTTAATCAGTAACGTGCCTTTGCAGAAGTAATAAAGTATCTTCTAGCTTTAGTTTTCACATATGTAAAATGAGAATAGTAACTGATGAAATAGTTTTGAGGATTTACTAATTTGGGGTAATATAAGTAAAGTGGCTGTCACAGTGTTGGTATAGGATCGGTGATTAATTAATGCATGTGCCTTTTTTCCCTTTTTGGAGTATATGCTCTGTGAAGATTTGATTTATGTTTTCTCTTCCTTCTGTGGCTTCCCTCAGTACATTACAGTGATCTACATATGGCAGTTAATGTTTACCGAATGATGCTATCTGATTAATATGGAATTTAGGAAAGGAAGGTAAGTGGTTGTTTGGCCCCAGCCACTGTGGACATGGCAGTTGTGTATCTTTCAGAACAGAAGCACCTGGGGGAAGCCTGCTGTCTATTACAGGCATGAGCACCAGAGTGTGCTTAAAGTTAAGTGCTCACAAGAGAATCCAAGGTTTTTGTTTTATGCTGAGCTTGTGCTGTGACTTGATCCTAGTTAGAGTCAGGACAAGGGCACCACAAATGAAAGACTGAGAGAATTTATTGACTGAGGAGATGTAATCTATAGATTTATGGTGAGACGGATGCAACTTGATTTACAGAGGAAAACTGCACATGCCCCTCAATGGCATTAAGCTCTTGGTAATAGGACACCCAGAATTCCTCAGTAAAGACTGCGAAGTTTTTGAGCAGGTTGTCAAACAATGTAAATCATGGAGAACCGTACCGTGTCCTGCTCAAAGATATAAACTAAACACCCACAAACATAAGACAATAAATAAGCAGCACACGGGCATTCCGTGTAAGGATAGAGGTCATCCAAGTCGTGTGGCGGCAAGGGTTCAGAGGTCATTACAGTTGGATGTTCATTAAGTGTAGTTTAGAAGTGTGTGTGTTTCCTGCATCTTTTCTCAAGGTGGCCCAGGAAGGGAGCTGAGCCCTTCAACAGGTTCTATTATGACTAAGTAATGATATAGACTTGGAGGTAGGAAGCAGGGCAGAAGCCATCTATTGTTTTAATCACCCTTGATCTTAATATTTTCAATGCCTTGAGAACGTGGTGTCTGATTGACTGAATGATGCCTTCCCACAGGTGGCTGATCCTTATGTAAGAGTCTAAGAGCCTCTTTTAAAGGGAGGGCATTGATTAACCCAAGCCCAAGAAAGCCCAAATAAGACACTTATGACTTTTTATCTAAAATACTTGCCCAGCTCTGCAATATTCTAAGGAAGCTCGGCTCCCTCTTGTGGCTTAAAACCATGTGTCAGTTTGTTCTGCCTCCTTGGCTGTGCTATTTAGGAGGAACCAGTCTTTTGCCCACTACACCTTGAGCTTTCTAACTTTTCATTTTGTACTATTGGTGGGAAAATAGGCATGGCCCTGGCAAAACTGGGAGAGAGATATACCTGGCTTTTTTTACCTCTCGTGCTCCCTAACTTGTCCTTCTCTCCTCCTCTTGTAGGAAGAGTGGTGAGGTATCTAACTCTCATTCTTGGAATGCTCTCTATCTTCCTATCAAAGTATCTTATTTCTTTTACTTACCCCAAGGAATAAATGAATAATAATTACTTAAAATGTTACCATGCAATCAGATTGGTTTCATTAAAAAAAAGGAATTAAAAGAATTAAATCTGTTGGTTGAATTTGCAATATTAAAGAATGGAATATAAAATATGAGATCCATGGAAGGTAGGCATAGCCTTTAGAAGTGATATATCATGAGGGTCAGCAATTGAAAACTCAGACTGAAGGGTTTTATCTAGTTCTCACTCACTTTTTTTTTAAATGTAAATTAGTTTCCATCATTAAAAACAGGGAGATTTCGTATAATAATAAAACATAACTTGGATTTCTTGCTTCTTAAACCAGACTGAAAGATTTGACAACAGGGAGTCCACATTCCCTCAGGGCGACAGTCAATGGAATCTGCATAATAGCCAATCGTTTTAGAGCAAGCACACATTCTCCATTTAGCCACAGACCTCACCCCTCCCAACAGTCCATAGTTAACCCATTTCCCTCAATTTGTACCTGCTTGACTCCTATGACATTAAAATTGTGACTGTGTAAGCTTATAACATGTAAGGTCCATTTATGTTCTAATTATGGGTGGTCTTTGGGCCCTAGTCTCACAGTTCATTTTTTTTTTTAACTGAATAATAGTCCAGACACCCACATCTGTCCAGTGTGGGGAGTACAGTCCAAAGATACTGTCTTCACAAGGCAGGCTGACCTGGAAATCTCAGGGCACGAAGCTGTGAATGTCCAGGCACCATAGATATGCTGACATATAGATGTATTTCGACTTAATACACAGTAATGAGAATGTCAAAAGCAACAGCAAAAACAAAACCTGAATTTTTCTATGTTTAGGCTATTTCTGTAAGTCTTTATTTATTTTTACTGGTTTATTGATACCATTAGACATATGCTGCTTATTATCCTTCTGATTATGTCTAGTCTCTCCTGCTCCTAGGTTGTAAACTCTTGGAAGACAGATTTCCTGCTCTAGTTCTTTCCGTTTCTTTCCCTTCCTTTTCTTATCCTCCTATTCTCCACAAAATAAAACACATCATAATAATGCATGCTTTAGAGCTATAGCTATTCAAATAAAAGTTTTATCTCTTTCCTAGCTACTGTTCCTTTTCCTTTGCTGGATGAGGATGGAATCCTGTGGAACTTTTGCTTTTTCTCTTTCTAGGCTTTAGAATGAGACAGCGCCATGTCCTCATGGAATCCACAGGGCCTGCAGGGCGTTGCCCTCATTTGGTGGAATCTGTTCCCTGTGAGGATCCAATGTGTTATCGATGGCTGGCATCTGAAGGGATCTGTATCCCTGATCATGGAAAATGTGGCCTGGGACATCGCATCCTGAAGGCTGTCTGCCAGAATGACCAAGGTATGATGCCAAGAAACACAAGGACTGTTAAGTCATATCTGCCAGATGGCTCATCACCACTCTCCACCAGGTCATTTTCACGAGGGAGGGAAACATGGTCCTTCCTATCCTTGAATATTTGTGTTTAAGTCAAGTGACACATTGCTGCACACAAGCTGGCTTGATTTAATATGGGGCCACATACTCCATGACAAAAGAACACTATTTCATTATGCCTAAATGCAATACAGTGAACCTAGAGATTTCTCTGGAGTTTTTAATTTATCAATACGAATAGAATACAGAAATCCTCTGGGTAGTCTTCAACTTATCAGTGCAAAATAAGTTTTACTTGCCTCTTTTGAAGTGGATATGTAACATGCTTTTATATATTATTAACAAATACTATCTTGTAAAGATTCTAGGGCTGCAACTCCCTCCAAGTTAAAAAGAAAAAAAATACTAAGCTATATCTTTTCATTTATGTAACATTAGACCAGAATCAGTTCTAGACATAAGACAACATTTCTAAAGAACTGCTTTTAAATATAAGTTGTCAAGATTTACAAAACTATTAACAATGGTGTCTTTCCTTCATCACCACGCTTTTAGTATAATGGTTGTTTGAAATGAAATATGATTTAGAAAATATGTAAGTCACATGAAAATCAGAAAGTGACATTTAAAACTATCCTACAGTTAAAAAAATTCAGTCTCTTGGAAGAATATGGAGTGTGTCTGTTAATCAGCTCTATCATGAGAAGTCCCATTTCTAATGCTCTTGGTGTGTGGACTGAGATGTTTTGAAATATGAAGTGAAGTCAGTCACAGAATGGAAGGAAATTACAAAGTGGATTCATAATGGATATTAACGCCCACACAGGATGACCTTCAGCAATGCATTTTCCTGTTTCCTTCCTTCCTTTCTCCCCTCTCCTTTCTCTCTCTCAGCCTTTCTCCCCTTTCCTCTCTCACTTCCTTCTTTCTTTCCTCCTCTCCATCCTTCCTTCCTTCTTTTTTTAATCACTGACTGCCCAAATCAGACATTTTATCAAATTATGTAGTTGGTTACCTCACAAAACCAGGTGGTTGTTTAATTAAATAGAGAGTGACGACAGATTATATTAGCTATAGTCTTTTTTGACTAAGTAGTTAAAACAAATATTGACTTTTCATATTATCAAATACTTTTTGAATTGTGGTAACATATATGCAGCTTATTAACCGAGGTAAATAAAATCACTTTTGTAATGCTTCTCTTTGAATTCAGGAAGAGTAATATAGTGGTTTAAAACCTGGGCTCTATAGTCAGACAGGTTGGAATTTCAAGTCTGCTACTCATCTGCTAGATGATCTCAGGAAAATTATGTAACTGTGGAGGCATCTTTCTTTCAGCTGTAAAGTGGAGATAATAAAACTTCCCTCTCACTCTCAGGTTGTGAGAGTTATGTTAGTTGTGTAAAAGTGATTAGTTAAGTGCCTGGCTCAGAACCATTCAAAATACGCTGTAAGCTTATTTTGCTTACAATGCCCATTTATTACTGGGTTCTGTCCTGGGGGAATTATGCAGAAAGCAGTCTTTTATAAACTGAAAATAAGAATGAGTATTAGAATAACCATACTACTTCTTCCTCCCAACCTCCAGCTGTGTAAACAAGAAGATAATTTGGTTGAGACCCAATGACAGATGACTGTCATGCTTTGTCATCTCCTAGCAGGTATTGGAGGCCTGACAAACCTGATATATTATGTCCATAGGCCTGGGCATTTCTCACAATTTGTCCTCTGTCTTCTTCAATATTGCAGAGTGTGATATTCTGATTTATAAACAGAAGTATATATTTGGTCTTTGTCCCCATTTAGGGGCCAGAGCTCCTAAAACCCTTGGAATTCCTGAGTGATAAGAGCAATGGGAGCATTTTTTGTTATAATATTTCCTCTCTTGTCCTCAGTTCTTGAAATTACTTTCATAGAGGTGAAATGGGTATCTTGTTATTCATAGCAAGCCCCTTTTCACCACAACTGGGTTTATGTTAATGAGATGACTTTTGGAAATCTCCTAAGGATGAGGCTGGTTGCCAAGGGAACCAAGCATGAATAAAGGGTTGGGACTTTCAGTCCCACTCCCTGATTTCTGGGGAGGGGAAAGGGGCTGGAGGTTAAATTAATCACCGATGGCCAATGATTTAATCAATCATGCCTATGTAATGGAGCCTCCATGAAGGACAGGGTTCAGAGAGCTTCTGGGTTGGTGAATACATGAAGATTTTGGGAGAGAAGTACATGGAAACTCTGCGCTCTTTCCCCACAGGTTGCCCTATATATATCTTCCATCTGGCTTTCTTGTGTTATATCCTTTCATAATAAACTGTTAATCTAGTAAGTTAAATGGATTCCCTGAGTTCTGTGAATTGCTCTAGCAAATTAATCAAACCCAAGGAGGGAGTCATGGGTGATGAGGATTTTAGGCTGGTTACTTTTAAAACTGCAGATGAGAAGCAGGCTCAGAGGACTGGAATTTGCTTGCTCTTTGAGAGATATTTGCATTTGTGAAGGAAGGGGGGATGACCTTGTAGGGACCTGAAATTGGCCACCCCAGGATATGTCTCTTTGGCATTGGGATTGTTTGGGGCTGATTGCTTTTGATAAACTGGGACAGGGAAGGAAGCTCTAAGGAATGGAACTTGCCCTTGTTGGGACACATTTACATTTGTAAGGTAAATCTCTATCTGTAAAAGATGCCTCCCTCTCTGTACCAGGAAGAAGAAGAGAGATGACCTTGTCCCTAGAAACTCTTAATGGGGAAGGCAAGAACTTAAGTTGGTTGCTGCCTGGCAATCTCTTGTAACTGATTTAGGGTGGTGGCTTCTGACCTTTACTTAATACGATTTGATTCTTGTCTAAAAGTCATGGGATCACCCAACTACCAGACCCCACCTGCACTGATACCATTTTAACTTTTTTTCATGTTCTTTCCTTTGTCTTGTAAAGAGATGACTCACATACCCATGCCTTATAAAATTAGCTCTAACCCTCAACTCGCAGCAGCAGCAGCAGCTCTGCCTGCCCATGGGTCCTGTCCCCATGCTATTCCATTCTCTAAATAAAAGAGCACTACTGCCAGATCTTAAGCGTCTAAGAAATCTTTCTTTCGACTCCTTGGCTCACCGACCCCACATCAATGGGAACCTCTGATTTATAGTCAGTTGCTCAGAAGTACAGTTAACCACCTGGACTTGTGATTGGCATCCTGAATTGGAAGGGGTCGTTGGAACCTCCAGTTTGTAGCTGGTCAGTCAGAAGCACAGGAACCTAGGCTTGCAATTGGCATCTGAAGTGGAGGGTGGTCTTGTGGGACTGAGCCCTTTACCTACGGAATCTGATGTTCTTCCTGGATAGATGGTGTCAGAGTTAAGTTGAGTGGTATGATACCCAGTTGATGTTGGAGAATTGCACTTTGAAATTGAGTGCAGAACCCTTTTTACAGAAATATCAACTTTACCATTTTACAGCAGTTCTAGAATTTTATCGCTTATTCCTTTGAAATAACTAATTTTCAGCATCGACCTACAATCTCAATTTCTGTGGGGAGAAGTAAGAATTCCTGCTGGTTCCTATCAGTTCTATGAAGTCTTTGTGGTTTTTAAATACCTGGATGACTCCTTCCTCATTTGTGAGGCAATGGCCACAGTCATGGTTACGAGAACAGGCTGACCTCCTGATAGTGGAAGCAGTCTTTTGTCCAGTGAGAAATTGAAAATGTGCTCTGGTTGCACTTGTCTCAGTTGAGCTTCTGTGAGATTCCGGATGATTGATGATAGAAGTTTGGCAGAGAAGTGCTCCTGTTTGACTCTCCACATATTACCATTGTCTTTCCGTAGCTGCAGGAATTGATGGAACTGTTGACGCTCATTTAAATGCTTGGAGAGAAAAAATGGTTGAGATATTTAATAAGTCTCCTGTGATTTTCTTTCCTTGTAACATTTGGTAGTTTTCTTTTCATCACTCTGAGTTTATTAATTGTTTCATAGGCCTTTTATTCCAGAATTTATTCAGAGCTAAGTGGATGAGAGCAAGAAAATGTCTTCTTTTTGATTAAACAAACAAACAAATGAACTCATGTTAGATCTTATCCAGTTTGAGGCTTGCTGTGATTTGCAAGGTAACTTGCTTTACCTCTTATTTTTAGCTTGTCCATATTAACTCCCTCCAGGTATCCCATTTACCAAAGGGACGTTCAGCATCCTTGCAAAATATTTACATCCCCTTCAGGTTGTGGAGCCAAGAGATTTCCATGTAGCTGTGATCAAGATTCCATAGGACTCTTCATAGTGTCTTGTTGGGCATTACTCATACCACTAGGAAGACATATTTCCTCCCCAGAAGTTCGTTCAGACTATATGTTAGCTTGGAAACTTCAAAAATACACAATCTATGTCACATTAAAGCCAGGAAGTAACTGGAAATAGCAATTTGATTTACCTAAAACTTTGGGTTAGTTTCAGGATGTGACCTACTTTGGACTGTCTAAGAGCCAAGGCATCATCTATGAATTTTTATAGCTATCTCTGAAGATAGGCTTTGACTCATTCTCTACTTTGATTTATTACTGTTACTGTCCAATCAGTCTCACTAAAGTTCCTGATTTCTCACCCAGTCTGTGATAGTAGCAAACAATTTGTTAGTCAGTAATATTTATTTTCAGGAAGAAAATTGTATAATAGATTACGTGAATGTGTATTCTGATTTGGAATCTGATTTCCACTACTTTGATTGGTGGATCAGCTTTGATTTCTTTCTTTTGTACAACATCTTATCATTAGCAGGGTCAATAGAAATCTACTGAGTATAGAAACTAGAACTCTACCTAGTTTTTTCTTATCTCATTGACAAGTACATTTCCAACATTTCACAGTGGGCATTTGAAAGTAAATGGAGTGTGATGCAAACTGAAAGCCCAACGTATTTCTCCCTTAGATTATCAAGTTAATTTACTGTGTTTTAAACTTTGTCTCTCCAACATGTAACTGGTTTGTTGTTGCTCAGTTTCGTTGACAATTGATGAAGGTTTACTGCTGTGTGACATCTTCCCAGAGAAGGTTGGGAAAATCCCCGTAATACCAGGGCAGTGGACAGCATTCCTAGCAGCTGGGAAGTGACCACTACTTATCTCTTTCATGGGTTCATAATACACAATGGGCAGATGACACTATAGGGTCATTGGATAAATGCCAGCCTGCCTACTGGAGCTGTCAGACCCTGAGTACTCACCACATTGCTTTGCTCCATAGCTTGCCAAATAAGCTGTCTTGAGAAACAAAAACAATGTCTGTATGTTTCAGCAACCATCTCTATTCAGAGATAATGCAGCGTACATTCCGCACTTGTTGAAAGCAAATACCCACGCGGGTAAAGAGTATAATACATCAGGAAGAACAAAGTTCTCGTGTTGACAGGTACATGAAATTAGTCTCCTGGTGTCGCTGCAAGGCTCCTTTGCATACAAGGTTTCTTATTTTTCACAGTTGCACTGGACCTTCCCCATGCAAATATTTTCCTTAAGTGGTATGTATATTTGCACAGAAAGCATGAGGAATGATTTCTGATCATTAACCTGACTTTGCTTTTCATTTTAGAGGCATTTTTCTTTGAGTTCTTGCCTTCCATTGTTAACCTTGAACAATCCAAAAATGTGATCTTTAATCTTGGCTAAAATGGCAAGTGCTTGTAAGCTTTAACACCATAAGTACCTTTTCTAGGATGACTTTAATTGGTGGAAAGCATGCTAGAGTAATCATTTACCTGAGTTAGGTTAAAATGTTAATTTTTTTAAAAAAAATCTATGATTGGAATTGGAAGCTTTGCTTTGTTTTGTTTTTTATCTTGAAGTCTCAAGAAATATTCTTTGGCTCACTTGTGAGAATAAGGTCAAACGCCATTTGGATAAGAAGTTATTTATCAGAATATTTTGTGACTCACCAGAATTCTAAATAGAACTGCTTTTGTGTTCTCAAGTCATTGTTTTCTAAACCCTTTGATCGTGCTGTATCTCGTGTTGCTCAATGAGTGATGCTTTACTTCTCCTCTGTATATTTTTTCCCTTTTCTTACAAAATTTTCTAACTGCAATTTCAGCACAATGTTTATTTTCTTCTATTTTAGGAAGGACGAGGGATAGATTATTCATCAGGTATTTCTTTGCCACACAAGTATATTCCTGCAGTGAATCAACCTATTAAAGGGACAATACAAATTGGGGCCACTATGGAGAACACAGAGCCTCTAAAAATAAATTTCAACTGTGAATATTCAAAAAGTTTTGGGCAGTGGCACCTTAGTTGAAATAAGTTTGCAGTTTATTAAGATGTGCATTTTGAAAGGGATAATAGTAATTGGAATATATCTTTTTTTAAACTTTCTTCTTAGACTATTATTATTTTTTTATATGTTTCTATTTTGAGTTGGAAAAAAACACAGTTACCTTTGCATAAGGTTTGGGAATCTTAGAACTATATTGCTACATATTCAGAGGAATCAAAACAGAGGAGAATAAACATGGACATACATTTAATATTTCTGATGCAAATTCAGAGAAATGGCTTTTTGGCGTAGTCACACTTAACACACATACTGTTGTTTCCTTCCCAGATTCCCTTGGCCATCCGTTTCTGTGCATGTCAGCCTGAAATTCCAACTGATGCCACCTGCATCTCTTTGCCCGAGGAGTTTCTCTGGCCACTGGAGCCTTCTTTGCTCTCATATGCAATCAGAAGAGCCAGGGAACTAGCAATCCCAGGGAGCAGCCTTCAACCAGTGATTGAGAGTTGGTATATAAATACCTGCTCCTTTGCCCCTCAGATGGAATAACCTTGAAGTGTGTGCTCTCCATTGTGGCCTAGAGTTCCCAGTGAGATGAAGCTCCACTTACTCATAGTGGTGACTTATTTCATCACTCATCCTTGATCAGCCTCCTTCCCTTTCTATCCCCCTCACTCTTGCACTGATTCCCTGATGTTACTCCCCAATAAATACTTACCCAAGAATCTTTGTTACAGAGTTTGGTTATGGTACAACTCAAACCAAGACAAGAATACTTGGAAAGGTGTTTAATGGATCCACTCCTAGAGAAGATGCAAGATCCAATTCAAATCACACCATATTGATAATATTTAAAGAATGACCTTCCAAGGAAAAAATGACATAGTCTCTCATAAGAGCTCATTCAATATTTTGAGCAACCCTCACTATTTATCAATTATTTGGTATTATCTGAAGGGCTTCAATATACAGCTTTTGTCCTCCCTTTGAAAATGTAAAAAACATTATTGAACCCCCTTTCCTTCCCAGTGAGGCAATGCCAGTAACTTAGACCTCCTCCTGAGTCTTGTTTTCCAACAATCAAGTAATTTTATAACTCTCATGGGAGGACTAGTTTATTCATATTTTCATTTTGCAGTGGATTCCAGAGTGTATTGGATTTTTTCTAAATATGAACAAGAAAAACAGACTTCTTTTGGTTATTAAGAGGATTATTTGCGTGGGAAAATTGAGCCTGAAGTGTTTGGGGAATGTGTTGCTTTATGTTCTTTGTTCTGGATCAGTGGTTCTAAAGTGACAGTGCATATCAGAATCACCTGGAGGGGTTATAAAAACACAAAATTCTGGGGCTGGCCCGGTGGTGCAGTGGTTAGGTTCACACGTTCCACTTTGATGGCCTGGGATTCGCCGGTTCAGATCCTGGGTGTGGACATGGCACCGCTTGTCAAGCCATGCTGTGGTAGGTGTCCCACGTATAAAGTAGAGGAAGATGGGCATGGATGTTAACTCAGGGCTAATCTTCCTAAAATAAAATAAAATAAAACATAAAATTCTGACCCCTACTGCAGAGTTTCTGATTCAGTGGGTCTAGGATGAGGCTCAAGAATTTGTATTTCTAACAAGTTCCTAGGCAATGCTGGTGGTGCTGATCCAAGGACCATACTTTGAAAAACATTGTTCAAGGCAGAAGGGGGCCTAGGGCAGCCTCATAATGTGAGTGTGTAACACAGGTAGGCTAGAACAGTGAAAGGCATGTTTTACAGTTAGTCGGAACCAACAGTAGTATTGATTCTAATCTGTTGTTTCTTGTTTCCTGCTGGGGAAGTTATTTTTGAAATCCATGAAATATATTACTGTCTTTCCAAAAGCAAGCAGTGAGTAAATATTCTTTTATTTTTTTATTGTTACCTAGATGGATTACCAAAGAATCAAATAGTGGAAAGCAATAGTGTACTCTTGCAGAAACAGAAGACACATAGCTTGTGAGATTAGTTATTTAGATTTAGAGGAGAGAATTTTCGTTTTCAGCAAGCTATCTTTTTCAGACCACCAACTGGTAGCAGTTTGGTGTCACTGTTCTTGCTGAAGGAAGTGTGGTGATGACAAATAGGTTGTATTAAATTTTGAAATGAACCTGACATTGCAGTTGAAAGTGCCAATAAGATCAGGCTGCTATTCACACTACAGGAATCAGACTGCAAAGGAGATTCAATGTGAGAGTTCCTGCAGCCAAGTCCCTCATTTCCTTTCATTTAGATGGCTCGCAGTGAAATTAAAGGTGAAACTCTAATAATATTTGGCAGTGAGGGAATCCAAAAGAGGAAAATAGAGTCTTGTTCTAATCAGAGTTTTCCCATCCATGTTGGATGAGAAGGTGGGGAGTACATGTAAACTGGTGAATCAATTTAAATGCTAGGGAGAGAGGAACTGCAATGCAGTTTTAAAAATATTTACTGTATGTTTTCTGATGATAAACAGGTATTGTATTTTGAATTACTTCCTCTTTCCACCCTGTTACATACTAGATATTGCAAAATAGCTTGTGTCTTTTTTTCTCTTTTACCGAGGTACCTAAAGAAATGACTATATTCACATCACGACCCCACTAGTATTTCACAATCAGATGAAATATGGTCTGATTTTTTCAGATTTATAATATTTAGAAATAGCGTAGAGTAAATTGCTTCCTGAGTGTGCCTATATTTCTCATAGAAAGACTCTCTCCTTTTTCTCTGTCTTCTGAAATTCTCACTGGGCAATCCACTTTCTGTTCCCATTCCATATGATTCAGAAAGCAAAATAAATTGTAGATTGCGCTGATACTTCAGAATGTAGTTCATGTGATTAAATGGTCAACCCAGCCTTTCAGTAGGAATTAATGTGAGATTGTCACCCTTCCTATTACTTTCAACTTCCTGGGCGTGGTCTGAGTTTCTTTACTCTGTTGTGAATTCCACTAGTATTACTAACGAGGATTAGTTGTAGTGTTAGTCATGGGGATATAATGTTATTTTCTACTTCAGAAATGCATTTCAAAGTGGTATTTGGCTGTTTTATATGGCCTTTGGCTGGTTACTGCTAACATAGCATCTCCTTACTTTTCCCTGTCTGTAGATAAAGGGACATTAAAGAACATGGATTAAAACACATTTCTAGTATGATGAAGTAATTTTCACTGATAAGATAGCCAAAATGACTAGATTAGGAAAGGCAGTCAGAGGCTTACCTGTGCTGTACCCATTTGAGTGTTTTTAGGAAAATGTAGTGAAGTAAAACTCTCCTGGAAAGGCTCATCCATCCCACATGAAATCAATTAAAAGAAAATTTTACGTAGACTTAAGAACTTTTTGTACTCATCAATTAAAATAACTTATACATATACTTTATCTAATTGATATGATTCACAATTAAGAATTCATAGTGTGTAGCCCTTTGTGCTGTTGTAGCCATGCCATACTTATTGACTTGAGTGTCTGCTATGCACAAAGAACTATATGATTTTTCATAGAGAGGTACTTAAGAAGTAGAACTCAGAAACAGTTTAGAGAAATCATACATTTTATTTCAAAGAAACATGAACTGAAAGAAAAAGTATTTTGAAATTAATTTAGGGGTATCTTAAGACCAGGATACTTCTCTTACTCCATAGGTAGGTTTCAATCAACAACAAGCATATGTATAGTTCACAATAAGTACTACTCCTACTGGTTACCTCTGTGGTAATTTGCCGCACAGTCACTATCATGTTGTTCCCCTGCTTGAGCTGCTCATCCTCCTCTTCTTCCTTTGGCTAATTAATTATTACATATCCTTTAAAAACTTGGATTAATGTCCTTCAGGAGACCATCCTTCCACTCCTACTCCACCTCTTTTTGTTTTTCACTTTCCTTTTTTTGCAAAAGATTAACCCTGAGCTAATATCTGCTGCCAATCCTCCTCTGTTTTGGTGAGGAAGACTGGCCTTGAACTAACATCCGTGCCCATCTTCCTCTACTTATATTTGGGATGCCTGCCACAGCATGGCTTGACAGGCACTGTGTAGGTCCACATCCGGGATCTGAACTGGTGAACCACGGGCCGCCGAAGCAGAACGTGTAAACTTAATGGCTGTGCCACTGGGCTGGCCTTCCACCTCTTTTAAGTTGGTCTAGAATCTCAAGTGAATATACGGTTACCACCCACTTCAGATTATTTGTCACAGTCAGTTATGATAATTTCATATCCTTTATAGATGATTGCCTCAGAAATGTGTGAGGTTAGATCTGTTTGGGCCAATGAGATGTGAGAAGAGGGACATGAACAAGGAAGGTTGTTCTTTCAGTTGCTCCCATGATCCATCATATGATCTACAGGTTATTTGGCTTCAGGATGAAGGCATTACTGTGTACAGCAGGGCAGAGATGTAAAGACACTCTGAGTTCTAGAAGACATTGTTGGGCCCCTGACTGCTCAACAGTATAAGCACTGGCTGCTGTGTAAGTCAATAGATTTCCTTATTATAAAAGCCAGTTTCTATCCGAGTTTGTATCAGCTGCTGAAGTAATAATCCTAATTGATGAGGTGCCTGTCTTCTGTGTTCTCATAACACTTTGTGATTCAGTTATCAATGTCTTTACTACATTATATTGAAATGATCTGCTCACTTGTCTGTTTTTCCCATTTGACTCTTAGCTTCTCAAGGGCAGAGACCTTGACTCATTTATTGTTTTATTCTTGGCAGGATGCCAGAGTGTCTGGTGTATTAGGATGTACTCAATAAATATTTATAGAACTTAGAGTTATTTCAATTGATTTGCACAACAGTCCAATTGGGAATTATTATTATTATTCCAATTTTATTGATGAGGACATTGTAGCCCAGAGATATCGATAGCCTGAAGTCACTCAACTCCTATGTTCTAACACTAGAATTTTGAACTCCAGACCTAGGACACCAAACCGGTGCTGTTCTACTTTATCAATATCAGCAACTGCGTACCACATGTACCAACAACACTGACATTGCTGTGTCTCAGACCCATGCAGTAATTTCCATTAGTTAAGATGCTCTTTTTTGTTAAATGAGTCTTGATCCGAGATTTACTCTCGGTGCAGCTCTAAAGGCAAACACTGCCAACTGACAGGTGTGGGCCTGAAAGATGAAACCCATTTCTAACTGTACCCTAAGCTTTTTGCCTCTTTCACTTGGTGTGAGCTAAGACCAACAGAGAGGCCACCAGGTACAATGAAAACATAAAGCCCACACACGCTTCCTTCTGGCACAAGGTGTATTTGAGTTAGATGTGTAGTACTTAGTTATCTGGTTTTCCCTGGCAACTTTAGTTCTAATCGTGGTTGTATTCAGACAGCTAACCAGCATGGAATTTATTCATCAGACTGGATTAGCAATAGCAAGAAAAGCTCTTCTCTTGAAAAAGACATGTGAAAGGAGAAAGTAAGAGACAGCTATTTAGGGACAAGCAGCTTTTCACTCCCTCATAGTAGAGATATTCCTACAGGGAGGCAATAACAGAACTGCTAATAATGGCATATCCTTAAGTTTGAGGGAGTTTGGTAAAAAGCAAGCAAATTCTATACACAAGAGTGGTCTTTCATATTATATCAGAGCTTTATAAATATATGTATATAGTGATTCATTGAGAAGAGGATGTAATTTCCCTGCGACATATTGTTCCAGAATGCAAATAGGTAGAAATTAAAAGATGACAGATTCTGGCTTACCATGTGAATACATGTTCCATTGTAACTGTCTAGAATGGTGACTAGAATAATGAGCTCATTGTCCCTGAAGGCATTTACATGGAGGCTGGAGACCTCTCAGGGTTACTTTGGTACGAATCGCCACACTATTCTGGCAGGAGAGGATAACTCTGTAAATCCTCTATTATCATTTTTGGCAGGACAGTTCTGCATTGTTCTTGATTTTCCTGCACTTCAGGATATTTGACATCTCTGCTTCTCCCCATAAAATGCCAGTTGTGTCCTGTAATCATTGTGTCAGCCAAAAATGTCTCCACATATTTCCGGTCACCCCTTGGAGGATTTCTTCTGATGGAGAGCCACAGGCAAGAAGATGCCCAGAGTCTTTCCAAAGATATCAAGAAAAGGTTGTGTTTAGTTAAATAATGAATTTTAATTACTTGATTGATTTTAAATAAAATTTAAGACAAGGAGGGGCCAGCCCGGTGGCACAATGGTTAAGTTTGCACGTTCTGCTTTGGTGGCCCAGGGTTCACCGGTTTGGATCTTGGGTGCGGACCTATGCACTGCTTGTCAAGCCATGCTGTGACAGGCATCCCACATATAAAGTAGAGGAAAATGGGCCTGGATGTTAGCTCAGGGTCAGTCTTCCTCAGCAAAAAGAGAAGGATTGGCGGCAGATGTTAGCTCAGGGTTAATCTTCCTCAAAAAAATAAAAATAAAAATAAGACAAGGAAATTTGCAGCATATTTTGAATGAACTGCAATTGAAAGCAAACTGCTAAAATAAGATCATACTGCAAGTTAAAATTTTAGATTTTAGATAAGTAGGAAATTCACTTAGTCAGAAGGGCCAGTCAGTTTCCTGATTGGTAAATAAGGTTTCTTACTTTATAATGTGTTCCAGGAAGTGTGAGAGAATGATGTGAGAGAAGCGTGACTTCTTCTTTAGAGGAATAGTGAGGCATCTGGGAGTGTGTTTACTGGGATAAGTAGAACCTGTATTTTAGGAACTTGGCAGGAGTACAATCTCAAAATCATTCCCATCCAATATTTATCACAAGCGCAGCTGAGAAAAACAATATGCATCCAGATATTCTGAAATCTTTTCCTGAATTAAGTCACGGAAGAGGACAGCTGTGTGCCTGGAGCACAATATTGACAACCTACAGAATTGTTTTTGCAGAATTGTATATTGCTGTGGCATCAGCTGCCTATAGTGTGTCAGGTTATAAGACTCTTCCCCACAAGACTCATTGTCATTTCTTCAATGGTATGAGAGTTAGGTCCTTTAAATTGTATGTATAAGCATCCTGTATGAGGATCCATAGGAGAAACCCTGGCCGGTCCTAGATCAAACATGCTTGTCCATCTCCTGATCGTATGGTCAACATTTGTTGAATGCACTTGGAAAATGGTACTGTTGATCAGGTGCCCATATTGCCTCCCTCATGGATTCACTTCATGTTCCCCCTCTTACTTTCTGCCTTTCTTCCCTGCCATTTGAATATTATCTTGTTTACTGGGTATCATCATCATTTCTTCACTTCCCAGAAGTGTGACCTTGAGCAAGTTACTGATCTCCTTGGCATCTCAGTTTTCTCATGTGAAATGGAAATTAGAATAGGACCTGTATCATAGAGTTAATATAGGTATTGATTTGATCTATGTCAAGTTCTTAAGACAGTTCCTGACATGTGGTTGCTGTTGTGAAAATCTTGGCTTCTGTTATAATTGTTATCTTTTATGCTATGTAAATAAGCTGCCTTTTATAGAGTGAATTGGTGCTATAAATTAATGAAAATGATAACTGACTTTAGGCAAATGATTAGTCTCTGAAGAGATCTAGTGTCCAGACTCATGAGAATAGGATGCTATTTTGTAAGATTTTTGTTTTTTAATTTTATTTTGCATTAATTTTAGACTTAGAGAAAAATCGAAGAATTGCAAAAAGAGTACAAAGAGTTCCTTTATATCCTTCACTCACTTTCCCATTGTTAACATCTCACATAACCATAGTTTAATGATCAAGAACCAAATATTAACATTGGTACAATATACCTGGTTTTGAGGGTTAGATAAAATAATATAAAAGCTTAATGTAGGATCTGGCAACTATTTTGAATTTTTCTAGAAGTTGATCTTGTTTGCAAAAGTAAAATGTCTGATAATGTTCAGTCAATTCAGATGTTTGAAAGCATTGGTTAAAAATGATGTTCATAAAATATGTAGACCTTTGAACTAGAAGATGCATGCATTGCTCAAGCTTCAGGCTTAGAGCACGTTCTTGAAAATAATTACTTTTATTTTTTTAATTAATTGAAGAAAATGCCTTGGTAACGGCGCAATTTGCTATGAATCCTGTCACATCCCTGTGGTAATAGAGAGGAAACTTAGTGGTCTCAGGCTCTGATAGTAACGTGAACCAAGAGACTCTGTGATCAGCCATAATTATACCCATGTCAAAACAGGGGACGTAGGCATTGATGGATATAGGTCTTTACATGCAACAGGAAAGAACATCTATGGAAAATCAATTTCTTTGTTGTGAAAAATGACTCATTGTCATTCCTAACATTTTACTTTGGGCTGATTTCAGTTTTAGAGTTCAAATTTGTTTATAGTGTGCAATAAAGATGAAAAATGCATGCGTTCTCTGGTGGTTTTGATTAAAGATAATGGCACCTTCCATTTATTTACTACTTTACACTTTTCAAAACATTTACTTTCACTTACATTATTTCATTTTACTCCTTACAGCAGCCCTGCATGGTAGTCAGGAATTAGTGGCTTACCCTCTTTTTATGACAGAGGAGACTGAAGACAAGGGAGGTTTTATGGCTTAAAGTCACAAGGCAAACACTTGTGCTGTCTTCTTACTCCTGAACCAGTATATTTCCAAGGTCTTGGCTCCTGAATCCTGGGATTCTATATTGGAACATGAAGTTGAGACAGTAATTATTAAGTAATGAGAAATTGACTAGTATTTTTATCTCTTATGCAATCTAGGGGAAAATTTTAAAAATCCATATCTATATATCCATCTATGTCTATATCTGTATCTATATATCTATATTAGCTACGAGTATAATTCTGATTCCCTAAATCAATATCTTGGGGAAGAGGAGGAAAAGGAGTCAGGGAGCCAGAGGTAAGGTCAAATAATAGAATTCCCACTGCACTAGAAATCTATTCATAAAACATAGATGGGCCAAAACTAATGCTTGGGGGTGATAATAGACATTTGGGGATATGAGGCTTCATTTTGCTCACCTGAAATGAAGTTATTAGGAAGACTTCTTTACTCTCTTTTGAATTATATGTACTTATATAGTCATAGATGAACAACTTTTAGCTTTTTGTTTTGTTTTGTTTTATTTTGTCATTTCCCCTTTCACTCATGTATCACAATAAATAGTGTAGTGTTACATTATGTAGAACAAAACTGACATACTTGATCAAATGTTTGGGTATCCCCAAAAAGGAGCCCCAGAAATGGCAAACACTGACCCAGAAAAGAACAAGCTCCCCGCAATAAAATCAACATGTTAAAAACAAAACAAAGCAAAACTGTATTAAAGAAGAAAATCTGTGGGGACTTTCTAGCCAGAGGTCATGAAATTTTATTCCCGGTGCCTTTTAAAAACTCTGTTCAGACAAGCCAGATGGCTTAAGGAATAGGATAAAGAGAGTATGGGCTGAGCTTCCCTGTGTCGTACTCTGATTCTTTCATTAAGGGACGACGTTGGAGTCATTTTTGTGTCTATGAAAGCATAATCCATTGTCAAATCTTTGTATTGGATAGCTATTGCTCTTAGAAACTACCTTGTGAAGGGAGAGGTGGGTGTTGGGGAATGGCGGCATAGCTTCTCAAGGATTAAGATGGATGGAGGCGTGTGAACCAGCCAGAGTGTGGATGCGTGTCAGGAAGGAATGATTGGTCTGTTCCTCAGGAGATTTGTGTGCTCCACACAATAACCCATCAAAGAGACTATGTTGTGCCTGTTCTACACAAAGCCCAAGAGCAGCACTACCTTTTTATGACTTAGCAGGCAGAGAGTGTTTTGAATTCTAAATTGCTTTGTTTGGGCTGAAGTTCTTTCGTGAAAGGGAGTTAATAATCGTGAATAAATGTGACAGACCAGTGCGTGGCTTAGGCAGACATATTCCTGATCCCTCTGCTTTTTAAGAAGCTAAAAATCTAAGATTTGGAGATATGGTTTTGGAGGCCAGAGTAACCACCACCACTGCTACCATCCGAGACAGAGCATGAGAATCTGAGAGAGGGAGCTGAGCTGTGGTGAAAGAAGTATGTTATTATTTGTTTTGCGTGAGATAATATCTTGTGCTTATTAGACAAGAATGTTCAACTGGTATTTCCTTTGTTGTATGGTTCGATATATAGTTCAATATTTCTCAACTTGGGTAATCAACTTTAATTATATTTAATTTTCTTTCAAATGTACCCGCATCCACACCCTTTCCTAACAATGTACATATTCAAGATTAAGATTTTTATGCCAAATTTGAGAAAACATCCTTTATTTGCTTTCCATGGGAAATCTTCAGGGGATAAAGATACTGTCTCCAGACAGGGCAAGATAGGGCTCATTGTTCATCCATCTCCTCAGCACAGTACCTGACACATGGAAGGCACTCAGTATTTGTTTGATGAGTTTGAGGAATGTTAGATCTACTTAATGACACGGTAGGAATCACAAGATTTATGAACTGAAAGACTCTTATTCATTGAATTCAACCCTGTCATTATATTGAGATTAAAAGGGTTTGATTTTTCAAAGAGAGGTAGAGCTGAGACTAGAATCCAGTCACTTAGAAGTCTGCCAAGTCCTCTTTCTACTACACCATTTCTCAGCAAATGGATATTCCATTTCTCAAAATAAGGCTACTTTGATGTTCCTGTTTTTATGAGTTGGAGCACTGTGGGTAGATATTGTATCTAGAAATCTAATTCATCTCTTTAACAGAGAATTTTCCAAATCATGTACCGTGGGACATTGGTTCCAGGGCTTCCTAACGAGTGACCTAGAAAAGTAGATTCTCTGGTTACATAAAAGTTCAAAATGCTGCATACATTATTTTTCTCTTATGGAAACTACTAGTGCATATTGCCATAGAAAGGACTCCAAGAAGAACACCTTTGAAGAAACTTACTTAATTGTGTTTCCTTGAGAGCTTCCTAAAATTATTTGAGCATTGAACACTTCATTTGTAATGTGCATACTGACACTTTGTAGAACAGTATTCCCAGGGATGACATTTTGGGGATTGCTGTCATGTAACTTCCAGGGCTGACCTAGTGTTACTCAATGCTCTGCAGTCCTTGGGAGCAACCTCTGTTTTTTATGGTGTGATAATCTGAAGGCAGGCCTGAGGTTTTTTTTGTCCTCATAGATATTAGATACATCCAGGCATTTGTGAGAAACAGATAATTTACTGAAGCTTTCACAGGAAGGATAGAAGAAGAGTTTTGCATAGAATTACCATTCACCTACTTTGCTCAGTAAAACGAAGTTCTTTCCCATTGTCTTTACATAATCACGAATGCCCCCCTTTTGCAATCTCAGAAGTGTCCTAGTTTGGTCACATAGTAATTCTCTCAAGCCCAGTCTCACCACATCAGCCCCCATTTCTCTTCAACTCATTCTACCCTTCGGCAGCTAATT
Source organism: Equus quagga (assembly GCF_021613505.1). NCBI lineage: Eukaryota > Metazoa > Chordata > Mammalia > Perissodactyla > Equidae > Equus > Equus quagga. The sequence continues at coordinate 81,276,249 of NC_060270.1, forward strand.
CCCATCTCATTGTCTTCCTTGACTTTCCCCCTCACTGCATTCAGTTCTTACTTCTTCTTCTATTGCTGCTATATTATGCAGAGTCACTCGCTAGCTATGTGAAACCTGGGGACCAGCTCTTTCCACCAGAAATCAGGTTTTCAAAGATTCTTGACATGGAAACTGGTTTTTCCCTACCAAAAATTTTTCATATTTGTTTCTAAGAACCTATGAGGGAAATAATCAAAAAATTAAAACAAACAAACAAATAACTGTATATAAATAGGCCCTATAACATAGTCCCCAGCAGAAGTCCTGAAGCTGTCCATACCCAACATGGTCTTGACTATAGGCTCTGGTCTTTCTCATTGAGCCTACAGTTTTGCATCTAGGGGAAGGCCACAGGGCCCATGTCATCCATGATCTACACCCCCCAGAGCTCAGGTTCAAGTCTGCTCCATCCACAGGAGCCTCAGAATTCTTCATTTGGGTCTTCTGGTCACTTGACTCCCTTCCTCTGTTTACCATGGTACCATGTTCAGCATTGGAGGTGGAGCATTCCCTGACTATGCTGCCCTAATTGACCGTTGCTTTCTCTCCTCTCCTATTTCACATGTAATTATTACCACACAGCTTTACCCTTAATTGCTGAACTGTATATTTTAATCTGAGCTCCTTTCATATAATATATTCTCCTTGAAAATAGAAACTATCTTAATGATTCTAAATTGCCTGCCATGACTAGCATATCATAAGGCTCAAATGAATCAAGGAGTTTCAACCATAGAAGGGATTTTAGACATCATCTAGGTCAACTTTAAACATATCCAGTGACTTGCATAAGGTCAACTATATGTGGAAGGCTGAAGATTCCAGGTTGCCAGGAAAAGTTGTTGATTAATGAGAGCACAGTATCCCACAATTAATGCTGTGAAGGGCCAGATGACTGAAGCTTAGTTCTGGGTTTGACTGACTGGGAACTTTCTGCCCCTTATTGTCTACTCAGTATTTCCCATAGTCAATAGCATGGAGATGATTTTATGAACTCTGCAGGCTTAAGGTGAGGGTTACTTGAGTCGGTATACGCGTCATGTGTTATTTAGCATCTGGGATATACCAGGCACTTAGTATATTATAGTTTATGTCAATTGTTTTATTGACAGTTTTTAATTCTTCTGAGTTCAAAATGCCTGAGGAATTGGAGCAAGTTGCCTACGTTTGGGCAGCATACAATGTAGAATCAACATCATAACATCTGCTCCAAGCTGTCTCCAAAGAGGGTTGGGAGTGTGGGATTGCCATGGTGACAAGGATTCTGCCAGACCTGCCGGTAGCAAGGGAGCTTGCTCTTTTTCTGAACGCTTTGACTTTGGTGACACTTGGCAAAACTTATCTCTAAGTATTTACAGCCTTGGTTTTTGTCATACTGCGTGGCTCTTCTGGTCATCCTTTCCTGGGCCTTCATGGGTCAGAATGACAACTTCAGTGCTAAATGAATACTGGGCAAGGATCCCCTCCCAGGGGCTGGTTAAAGCATGTATGCATATCCACCACTTTAATTCACAGAGGAAATGATATGCAGCTCACAATGTCATGAAATCACGCTCTGATAAGTGTAGTTATTTTCATGGCTTTTAGGGGATTGCACCTTTTCCCTCATGTGGCGAGGTGATGGGGCACATACCCCGTCAGCTGTCACTGCTGCTCTGGGAGACCACTGCCCACTGACAGCCTGGCAGCAGATTGCTGTATGTCTCCTAGGGGCAGACCACTAATCACGGGGCTAAGCCGGGCCTGAGAGATGCTGCAATTTCACAGTCATGTTGCTGCTAACAGGCGATCACCCAAGGCACACTGCCCACTGCTGTGTGCCATTGCCTTTACAAAAGGTCTTGGGGACCTGGAGGGGCTTCTCTCTTCATGAGGGTTTTCCCAGCCTGCAGAGGTGCTGGAAATAACCTCTGCAGGTGAAGTCACTCTTCCTGAGAATGGCAAGCAGGTTTAAAAGCCCAAATATTGCATCCTTGGTCCCTTCACCTACTGGCTCGGCAAGTATTATTCAATAAAACACTTATTGTCCATTAGTGGCAGAATTTATGAACCCCTCCTCAACTTGACCTTCTCCACATTAGGTTGTTATTACAAGACAACCTTGTGTTTCTTTTATAATCCATGTATAATTTATTTTCAAAAGTTTATGTGAATTCTCTAATTATTATTCATATTTCCATTGTTCCTTTCTGTACCCTCAAGGCTCAGATGGGAACGAAGTATGGAGATTAGGTTGGGATGAGGAGTTGCCTTTCTGCTTTGAGCCAGCCTGGCACAGGAGTAGGGAACTTGGAGCTTGTCCCAGTTCTGCTACTTTTCCTACTAGATGTCTGAATATAATGTTTAGTAAACTACTTGGGGTTCACTAAACTTATGCTTCTTTTTGCCTCTGACCCTTTGCTCACACCACTCCATCTGCCTGGGGCGTGTTCTCTAGCACACGGCCATTGCTGCCCTCCCTCCTTCACTCAATCACTCATCTCAGCTTAGGTGTTGTCTCCTCCAGGAAACATTCTCTGGTCCTCCCATTTGGTTGGGTACCCGAAAATATCTGCCCTATTGTAGTGTGTGCATAGTCTTACGTAGTCCTGATTATGCAGATAGGGATTATAGTATATGTAATGAATAAAAACCTGCCCCTGTGTTATGAGTACTTTATGTATCATTTACATGTTTTTCTACATTATTTTTTAATGGCTTCATTGTATTTCATAGGACAAATGCATTGTGGTTTATTTAAAGAGTCACCTATTGTTGGATATTTACGGTGTTTACTTTTTTTGGCTGTTACAAATAATGCTAAGATAAATATGTGTATGACTGAATCTTCATGCTTTCCTTAGGAGGAATTATTATAAGAAGAATTGCTGCTGTTACATTTGTGTTTTGTGGGTTTTTATCTCTTACAGTATTATTGGGATCGGAGAGTTGACAATAGAGTGGCAGAAAAGATGGAGATGGGGAAAGCCCCTATGACTATCTATCTAGGTTTATTCCACTTTGATCATGAGTATATCATAAATAATATACCAGCACATACATGTATTTATTCAGCAAAACATGGTGAGGGCATGTATAGGTGTTCTAGGATGTGGGATGATGCATAAAATATACGCTAAAAGTCTTATAGTATAGGAGGTGAACAAGATGCATTCAGAAGTGGTATAAGCAAGGGAAAACTCCTAAGGGAAGAGCAGTTAAGTGCTGTTGGTGATTAATCACGAATGTCTTATCTGGCCAGGGTGATTAGCAGTAGGGGAGCTTTCTGGATAAGGTGTGGGTTGAAATGAGACTCGAAGCAGTGATATGATTTGTATACTGGAGAAGAGAAATGGGAGATGGGGAGAAGATTCCAAGTGGCTTAGAAGCAGAAAAGCAATGGGCATTTTTCCAGAATAGTGAGATTTTCCAATTGCCACATAAATAAGAAACAACCATGCTAATTTTTTCCGTAACTCCTGTCATCTGAACACCACCTTTATGCTTCTTGCTATAACTGCATGCTTTATTCAGGTAATACATATTTTAAATTTAATAAGTCTTGTTATTTAAATAAATGTATAAAAAAGAAAACAAATGGCTAGCCCTGTGGACAAGTGGTTAAGTTCTCGCACTCCACTTCTGTGGCCCAGGGTTTCACTGGTTCGGATCCCGGGAGCAGACATGGCACTGCTCATCAGGCCATGCTGAGCAGCATCCCACATAGTATAACCAGAGGCACTCACAACTAGAATATGCAACTATGTACTCGGGGCCTTTGGGGAGAAGAAAAAGAAAAAAAAAAGACTGGCAACAGATGTTAGCTCAGGTGCCAATCTTAAAAAAAAAAAAAAAAGAAAAGAAAAGAACTTCACCTTAAAAGGAAAATCAGTATTTCCTTGTTCACTTTCACCTTTGGAAAACCTGGGACAAAGGACTAGGAGCCTGAAAATGCTGAGTGAGGTTTTTATATTAAGCTAAATTATTGGATATGTTGTCTCAAAATCTGATCTTGATGTGTTTTTCCATAGACTAGAAAGGAAAGCTTGTGTGTGTATATATATATATATGTGTGTGAGTATGTGTGTGTGTTTGCATGGCTGATATTCAGAGGATATACTGGTTGTGGAGAGATGTACTGGTTGTGGAAATCTTAAAATAGTTTAGCATGGGTTGGTAAATGGTCATTTGTCTATCCACCCTTGGTACCCCTCCACAGACCAGCCCCTCTCCTATGACTTGCCAGACATCTCTAGAGTCCATCAACCTGATGCATACCCATGCTACACCAGTTGTTTGTGTGTGTGTGATTGTGTGCATACACCCCTCTGGATATTCATGTATGTTTGTAAGCTAGGTTGTATGTGAGTATATTTTAGCTTATTTTTGAGAGGGTTATTAAGATGGAAATAAGGAGTGACAGGACAAATCTGATTGATCAGAAAGCATCTTGAGGGGCCAGCCCGGTGGTGTAGCAAGTTCATGCACTCCACTTTGGTGGCCTAGGGTTCACCAGTTCAGATCCCTGGTACAGACCTACACACCACTCATCAAGCCATGCTGTGGTGGCATCCCACATACAAAACAGAGGAAGATTGGCACAGATGTTAGCTCAGAGCCAATCTTCCTCACATACACACACACACACACACACACACACACACACGTACACAAAGACAAAAACAAGAAAGCATGGACCCAAATTTTGGGAGAAAGGAATGGCTGCAGATGCTGTTGGCAGCACTGTGTCCCATCTTGTTGATACCCTCAGTGATAAGCATGCCACTGAACTTTTTGTAAACATAGCAGATTCCTATAAAATCAAGAAATTGTTGTTTAAGGAATGTTAGTTATATAAACTCAAATGTGAAAGCCAGAAGCCATAGGATGGGAACACATACAAAACTTTTTGCCTGCATGCTGATGCATAAATCTTTTCTTAGACCTAGATAGCAAATCATAGACGTAAACTTGTGCCTCCTGGGTAATACTTCTGACTCTGTACTTTTTTGCTCCTGATCTCTTTAGCTATTTGACATTAGATAAAAGAGTGAATTTCCAGCCTTAACTTTCTCATCTGGAAATTGAGTTAATAGTCTAACCTCACAGGGTTCCTGTAAGGATTAAATAAGCCAAGGCAGTGCAGGTCATGTAAAATAGGTGTTCCCAACTTCTCCTCAAAAAACAATAGGGAATAATGAGAGTAACAAACAAAACTACCCAAAACCCACAACCTCAGCATAACTAGAAGACAGAGAAGAACCGAATTTCCAATTGCACTGAGTAGAAAAATAAATACCAAATCCAGTGAGCTAGCTCCAGCACGCCCTGCCTTCAGGGAGTGCAAGCGTACCCAAGGTATGGGGAGAGAAGGGTACACTATAAGAAAAAGGGAACAGGGGAGCTAGCGGTAGACTAAAATTGACCTAAAGCCACCAAAAGACAGAAAAAAATCACCCTATGTTTGAAAACAGTGAAAAATTCACTCCAATTTAGAACTTTCACTCCTAGGAAGATTCTTAAAAGTGCATGCTTGATCTGAGCAGGCAGTCTTGGAAAGATAATGTTCCATGGGAATAAAGAAGTATGTTAGTTTTTTTTTTTTTTGGGATTGTATTGACTTTATAAATTAACTTAGGGAGAAATACCATCTCTTTAATGTTGGTTCTTCCTGTCAAAGACCAAAGGTGTCTTTACCTCTACTCCAGTCAACCTTTATGTCTTTCAGGAGTGTTTTAATATTTTCCTTATATAGTTTTTATACATTTCTTGATAAAATTATTCCTAAATATTTTATCCTTTTGTCGCTATTGTAAATCGTGTGTTTTTCTCTCTTTGTATCTTCTAATAAAGTATTATATGTATAATTGAAGACTATTGATTTATGTTGATTTTATAGCTTGCTACTTTGTTGAATTATTTTATTGTTTGAGTTAATTTTACCATTGATTCTCTAGCGGTTTCCAAGTATACAATCGTATCATCCCCAGAAAGAATCTTGTTTTACTTCTTTTTGTTCAATTTTTACCCAGATAATCAATTTCTCTTGTCTAAAGGTGTTGGATAATACATGAATAGTGGTAGACAAAGTAGGAAGTCTTGCCTTTACCTGATCTTAGAGGAGATACCTTTAATGTCTCCCTGTTAAGACAGATATTGGCTTTAGGATTAAGGTCAATATATTTTAAGAGTATGTCCACCAATTCCATTTTCTTCTTTTTTCTTTTTCTTTTAATCAGGAATGCATGTAGAACTTTGTCAATCGATGTATTATCTAAGTGGGTTTTCTAATATTGAACCAACCTTGCCTCCCTTGGATAAGTCCCACTTGGCCGTGGGGTATTATTTTCTTGATATGGTATTGGATTCTGTTCACTAATATTATTTTAGAATATTTGCATTAATATTTAACCATAGTTTTATATTCTATATTATTAACAAACATTTTAATATTTTGTATTATTCTGTGTCTTTATCAGGTTTAGTTATCAATGCTATGTTCTGTAACAATTTATAGTGCATGGGGCCTGTCTAGTCTTTGAAGGTCAAAGACTTCCCTTGTGAAACCATATGGGCCTGGTGTGGTGTGGCCCTATGATTGTTTTCTCTATTTGTACTAGGAAAATTTTTCTGTTTAAGCTTTCTGTTTTTAATGAGGTTAATATTGGTAAAGTGTATTTCCCTAGGAAATTATTCATTTCATTTGGATTTTCAAATTCATTTGCATAGAGGTTTACTAAGTAATTTCTTGTGATATTTTTTAGTCTCTTCTGATTGAAGAGTTATTTCTTACTTGTTATTGCTTATTTTGTATATCATAGCTAAAAAGTTAAGGTTAACACTCTTAGTATATAAAGAATCCCTCAAAAATGAGGGAAAAAGCTAAGAAAATCAATGTAAAATTTTGAAAAAGCATGGACAGACAATTCACAAAAGACAGATATAAATGAACTTTAAGCATATAAAAATTTGTTCACCTTTACTCAGGATGGTGCAAATGAAAACTAAGCTGGTTTCTCACCTATCAGATTGGCATATATTAAAAAATTATAAGAACACACTCTGTTGGTGAAACTGTAGGGAAACAGGCATCTCTACATGTTCCTGGTTGGAATAAAAATTGATATTGACCCTTATGAAATGAAATTTGGAAATATATATTGAAATAATATATGTTTTTATATTTTGATTTGGCATTCCCACTTATAGGTGTTTACCCAGAAAACGTGCTTCCCACAGTGCAAGAAGATGTATGCAGAAAGTTATTCGTTGTAGCGTTGTTTGTAATTACAAAATATTGGTAATAACCTCAACACTCATACATAGGAGAGGTGTTGAATGGAAAGTGGTGAATAAACTATGATATATCCACAAAGTGATGTGATATGAAGCTGTAAAAAAATGAGGATGATTTAATGAACTGATGTACACTTATTTCCAGGACATAGTGTTAAAGATACAAAGTGCAAAAAAGTTACCGTACTATACTTCCTTTTGTGTAGAGAACATTAAGAAACACAGAAAAGAAAACCCAGAGATTAAGATTGGTTACCTAGAGTGTGTGAGTAGGACCTGAGTGGAAAGGATAGAAGGAATTGGGGATGGTGGTGGTAGAGAATGACCCCTTTTTGAATATACCTTTTTTAACGGAGCTGATTTTTAGAACCACGTTAATGTTTTACATATTCCAAAAAATAATAATAAAAAAAATAGAAAAGAAATAAAGTCCACAAGGATAAGGAGGATGTGGAGTTGAAGCAAAAACGAATAGAAATAAATGAACTGAACTGTATTTAAAATAAATAAACATAATCACAATGAAGTGAGAGCAGTGGTGAATTAACTCAAATAACTTTTAAAAATAGTATTTGGATCATATGCTGTCAATCAAAAGACAAAAGAAAACCAAAACAAAACCAAAAAACTAAAGAAATATTGAACACTACTTCCCTAATAAAAAGGTGTTTTTACACAGGCATGGGTTAGCAATTCTGAAACTACTTTTTATTCGTTCTGTGGGCCAGGTTTTGCATTGTTGGGGAAGTGAGTTTTAAATCTGGAAAGAAATCATGGAATGAATTCTGTGGTTTTGGTTTAGAATTGGGGATATCAGTATGAAGCATGGCCTTCAGTGTGTGATATATGATAGATAAATAGATAAATGATACATAGGCATACAGAGACATAAAAATGCATATAGAGACTTTTGGCTTTAATTCTAACATGTAAAGACCTTGAAAGTCTTCACTTTCATATTTATATTCGGAAAAAACTGGAAAAATTAAAAATTAACCAATTTTCTTAGAACCATCAGAGAACCAAGATCTCAGAGCAAACCGTCATTCTGACATCTGGAGAACAGGTGCATCCACAAAAATTCAGGAATTGAGATCTGTGTATATTGAGCAGAAACTGCTGGAACTGTAAATAGAAACACATAAATAATAATTCTGGCAGATTGCTAGAGGTGGAGGAATGTGGACTAGCTTGACAGTGAGCAATTCTTATGGGCCCCAGTTTAAGGGATGGGCCCACACTTTTATGGGCTTTCCCTTCAGGTGTGCCATCAGGTTCTCCTGGGAAAGCTCCCAGAAAGACCTTCCCTCCCACAGCACTGGCAAGGGGAGAGAAAGAGTAGCAATTGTGAGATATGCCAAGTCTCCTCCATCACAAGGGCTACTCTCCCTGGAACAGGACTTTACCAAGGCTCAACTCTAAAACTTTATCCCACTCAGGGAAGGGGATTCCTGCCTACTCCAGCCCCCTTCTCACCTAGGTAGGGGTGGGGGTTAAGTCAACAGAAGGAATAGATTAAGAATGCTGCAGCTGGGAAAAATAATAGGGGCTAGGAAGAAAAAAGGTATAGCATCACAGAAACACGGTGAAGGTCACAGCCCTAAGACACAGGAACACTGAAAGATTAAGATTCAATCATAAGATGATAGAATGCTCTTCCTCACCTGGCCTTACCACCAGGGCTCCCTACACACCAGGGCTGCAGCACAGTATCAGTGGATTGCAGTTGAAAGAGCTACAAAATACAGACTCTCTCCAAGGAGGAGGACATAGGGAAGCCCAAAGGCACGAGGGAAGACAACAACAATGATGCTAGAAGAATTTGAAGCCTTTGATGTTTTTACTTACAACCAAAATTAAACACAGCCCAACTTTTATCCAGATTAATGTAAATTCATACAATAAAGTTCTGTCTACCTCAGTTCTTATTACCCGATACATGTCCAACTTTCAACAAAAACACAAGGCATGCCAAAAGCAAGAAAAAACACACTTTGAAGAGACAATGCAATCATTAGAACCAGACTCAGATATTGGAATTATTGGGCAGAGAATTTAAAAATAATAATGATTAAAATGTTAATGGCTCTAGTGGCTAAGTAGCAACATCCAAGAATGGGTAATATAAGAAAGAATCAAAAGGAACTAGAAACAAAAATCACTGTATTGGAAATGAAGAATGAGCCCTTTGGTGTGTCCATGAATAGATGGGGCAGAGTGAGGGAAGAATCAGTCAGTTTGAAGATAAGTCAATAGAAAATTTCCAAAATGAAATGAAAAGAGAAAGAGAAGTGAAAAAGATGGAACAGAACATCCATGAACTGTGGGACAATTTTGAAAGGTATAACATGCATGTAATTGGCAGAAGGGGGAGAAAGAAAAAAAATGGGGCAGTTTAGGAAGCTCAAGAGCAGTCACGATAAAAACCAAAAACAAATAACCAATACATTTAGGTATATCATCACAAAACTGCAGAAAACCAAAGATAAATAAAATCTTGAGAAAAGCCATAGGGAAAATTATTTTTAGTTAGAATCTTAGGATGGAAAGTAGACTGTGACAAAATAATCTAACTGTGTTAAAATGTATGGAATTACTTCACTGAAGAGTGTGGGCAGAAAAGGTACTGACCTAAGTAACTTTGGAAATGACTGGAAAGTGTTAGACTAAGGGCGAAAGGAACTATACATCAGCAACTGCAGGTGATAAGATTGTTTCCCACACAGAGGGGTATCGGTTAGCGATTCTGCAACCACTCTTCATGTATACTGGAATTGAATAATTAAATAAGTAGATGGTGGATAGTGGGAGCCAGATTTGTCACTGTTGGAATGGAAGGTGACAGACAAGGAAGGGGGAAAGGCTGGAATGATCCGTGTAGTAATAGGTTAGAGTTGGAGATATCACTATGAACTTGTATTTTGCTTAATATAGATACAAATGGATACACATAGAAATATTTATAGATGTGTGTATCTACCTGGGTTACTATATATATGTAGAGAGAGAGAGAGAGAGATATTTCCTAGCTCTGTCAGCTGATTGGGCCCAGAAACAATGACACAGTAGCAATGAGCCCTCTTAGTACCCAGACCTTGGTTTCTAGTACTATTCTCCAATAAGAGGAACCCTGGCTTCTTGGAAAAATGATGATTAATAAGACATGAGTCTGGGGCACAATGGGGGCCGGCCCGGCGGCGCAGCCCTTAAGTGCGCACGTTCTGCTTCGGTGCCCAGGGTTCGCTGGTTCGGATCCCGGGTGTGGACATGGCACCACTTGGCAGGCCATACTGTGGTAGGTGTCCCACATATAAAGTAGAGGAAGATGGGTATGGATGTTAGCTCAGGGCCAGTCTTCCTCAGCAAAAAGCAGAGGATTGATGACAGATGTTAGCTCAGGGATAATCTTCCTCAAAAAGAAAAAAGAAAAAAACACAGGGGCACAATGAGCCTAGAGTGACTTGTAGTGCCAGAAAAAGGAAGTGCTAAATGATTCTTTCATACACATGTATACACAATGATGCAGGTATGTCAAAGTGACACCGAGGTACCTGAAAGGGCTCGTAATGGCCAAAGCTGCAACAATTTGAGCAACAAAATAAAGTGGTATGGATTATAACCCAAAATATAAAATAAAAAATCCATTAGTCCATACTAATATAAGTAAGGGAATGAATAAATAAATAAATGGGGGAGAAGACAAATTTCACGTGAAGAATTCTGGATGATTTATGTGGCTACTCTACCCTCATGTGGGTATAGTATAACTTTCCAACCTTTAAGTATGGACTGCATGTATTGGCTTTCTTCCAGACTATAGTATGGAATAAAAAAAAAATAACTTTTCAGTGGAGAAATTCCAGACAAACACTACTTCGGTTCCTCAACCAAGTAATCATGATCAACATCAACGATGATAGGTCATCTTGATAGTATATACCCTTGATATGGAGTAATCACAATGACCCTTTACCTCTGTCTTCTTCCCAAAAACCTACAACCTCTGTCTAACAATGAGAAAAACATCAGACAAACTCAAATTGAAAGAATATTCTATAACATACCTGACTAGCACTTCTCAAAACTGTCGAGGTCATCAAAAGCCTAGAATATCTGAGAAGCTGTCATAGCCAAGAGGAACTAAAGGAGACATAATGACTAACTGTAATGTGGTAACTTGGATGGGATCCTGGATTGGAAAACGTCACTGGATAAGGAAATCTTGAAAAAGTATGGAATTTACTTAATAATAAAGTATCGGTATTGGTTCATTAAATTGTGATGAATGTACCATACCAGTGAAGATGTAAATAAGGGGGAAGTGAGTTGTGGAATATATGGAAACTCTCTGTACTGTAATTTTTCTGTAAAATCTAAAATTATACTAAATAAAAAGTTTATTTAAAAACTGAAGAAAGCAAAACATTGCATGTAAATGAATGTATGTATATATGTAGATGAGTGCATGTGTATACATATACATGTGTGTACATGTATGTGTATGAACATGCATGTATTTTCTAGCTTTTCCCTGAGGGCTTCTAGAAGCATGCATACCTCAGTAGCAATGAATACTCCTTGAGTCCAGATCTTGTTTTCTAAATGTTATTCTCCACTAAAATGCACCTGGGCACTTTGGAAAAATAGCTGACTCCAGGACTGAGTTAGGAAAAGGATAAGACGAGGCTGGAACATCTTCTTGTGCCAAAAGTAAGAAAATACTTAAACAATGGTGAAGACATAGCAAAAGGATGCAGGAGGGGTTCCTACTGGCCAAATATTGGACAATTGGAGCTCCAAATAAGTTATATTTAAATATTAGAATCTACTGGATAAAGTATAAAGAATCTACTTTGATAAAAATGAATGAATGAATAAATGAGGGGGATGGAAAGTTCTTCCTTGCTGTAGAAACCAACTCATAAATATAAGATGAATGATGGAATTAGAAAATCACTATTTGCAACTATTATAATAATAATTTACTCAGGCAAAAATCATCAATGGATGTTGAAACTAGTGGGTGAAAGTTTGAGGAGGAACAAGATATTTACATAATCTGAAAATATATGCCCACGAGATATGTTTTAATTACAAAGGGTAAAATGATAACTTTACAAATGTAAAGAACTAGCAGGCATCACTTTAAACAATCAAATATCAGCAATGATGAGGGTAATGCACAGCATGCTCTTCCTGTTATGATACCCTAAGGAGAACTCAGCATCACTTCTGTGGTTGGTATTCCTGCCTGCCAAAGGAGTACACTGTGAGTCTAATCATGAGGAAATATCTAATATACCCATGAAGAAGCTTTGGACAAACACAAATTAGGAGCATTCTGCAAAATAACTTCAAAATTATGTCATGAAATACACAGAGACTGAGGAACACCTTCAGATTAAAGGAGAAAAAGAGTGATGACAACTGAATGCAAAATATATGATTTTGGATTTGCATTATTGATATAATTTGCAAGATCTGAAAAAGTATCTGGAAATTAGATGATGATATTATTTTCAATGTTAAGTTACATTGTTTATGAAGCCCAGAAGAGAGAGAAGGAGGAAGGAAGAGACTTGAAGAGAGAGAGAGAAAGAGAGAGAGAGGAATAATCCAGTTTAGTATGTAGTGAAATGAAACATTCAGGCGATCTTGTTGAATGGTGTGCGGAAATACTTTGCTTTATTCTCATAACTTTTATGTAAGTCTGTGTCTTACTCCATTCAGGCTGCTATAGCAGTATACTATAGTCAGGGTGGGAAGTCCAACGTCAAGACTCAGGTAGATTAGGGGTCTGGTGAGGGCTGGCTTCCTGGTTCATAGATAGCCATCTCGCTGTGTCCTCACATGGCAGAAGGGGCAAGGGAGCTCTGGGGTCTCTGTTATATGGATGCTAATCCCCTTCATGAGGGTTCCACCCATATGACTTAATCACCTCCCAAAGGCCCCACCTTCAGATACCACCATATTGGCAATTAAATTTTAACACATGAATTTGGGGGGACAGTCCATAGCAGTATGAAACCATGTAAAAAATAAATTGAAATAAAAATTAAAAGACCAAAATATGGGTAAGTTAAAAAGCATGCAGCAAGAGAAATAGGAACACCTGATTGTAGAGAGAGAAGTTTGGACATTATGGAATGGGGAACTATTGAAGACCTGAGTAGATGTCAGAGTAAATGGTAAGTTTAATGAAGGTGATTTGGGGGCACATGAAGTACAGTTGGCAATTCAGAAATGCTCTAGTCAAAAGGGGCAGGAGGAATCTTTGTTCTTGGGTTCTGGGTGCTTAGGAACATCACTGAAATCGCCTCAGCCTTCTCTACCCATAATCTTATGACATCAGCATTTGTTCAGAGAGTTTAGCACACATTGTTTGTGAAAGCTGAAAACACGATTTCCTTCATTGTAAGAAATGCCCATTAAATTAATGAGAGTGAGACCATGTCCACAGGGTCATCGATAGCCGACTGAATCCCACATCAATCAAATGACCTGGGCCTCGTCCTATTCCACACACACTCCTGCACACATTGGATGCACATCCGTGGGGTGTGTGTGTTGGGGGGGCATTTATTTCCAAGGAGTTGCAAGTACGTCCTTCATGCCTCTGTTGCTACTCCATCTTTCTGCTTGCCTGCTCTTTAATTATTTAGTCCCTACTTTTCTTTACTTCTTTACCAAAGGGAGAAAAGAGAACTGGAAATACTAATGAGTCTGTACACTCATTTATCAGAAATTCTTCAGAGGTGTTATGGGTACAGAAGTCAATGGGATGAGTGAATTTCTCTTCTCCTCATTTGTTTTCTTCCTTCTGGGATTCCTCTCTCCCCTACCTGTCCCTCTCCCCCCAATTTCAAAAGGTGAATATGAGAAGTGGTATTTTTGTCTTTATAAGCTGTCAGTGGTGTAAGCTGCAACATCATCCCTAAACCTCTGAATTGTAGATCAAGACATTTAGAGAGAAATGACTTATGTTTAACTAAAATCTGCTTGCTGAGAGTAAATGGAAAAATGGTTAACTGCAGTTCGCATTTCCTCCACAGTTCCTCCCAAGCTTTTTGAAGCTGCACTTGCAAGACAATCCTGCTGCTACTTTCAACCACTTAGTTTTCTCAGGAGAAGATGCAGGGTGTCAGCTGCTACTTTTCAACCATCTGAGGGATGACTACATAATGCCCCCTTCCCAACTCCACTGCGTAGATGCTCTTTGAGTAGTAAAAATGTGTTTAGAAAAAGGCTGGGGGTAGGAGCTCTGTATATATAAAAATGAACATGTATCCTGATTAACTCATTTTTTTCTGTGGAGTCTCATTAAATGATTGTATCTTCGACACAAACCTTTAAGGTTTGTTGGTAAGCGAACAGTTATACATGAAAACTCTTTTGGAAGGCATTTTTGTTTTTGTTTTTTATACTAAGAATTTAAATTACCTTGCTGTTATTTTTTACTCTAATTATTCCCCACCTTGGGGGATATTGTTGTGGTTTTACCTAAGATCTTTGAGTAGGGACGCTTGAACCTCCTGGATCGTACTATCTATCTGAAGTTAACAATCCACAGTATGAAAAGGTTGGAGTTCCTCAAAGTACCACTAGCGGGCAGAGCTGAGTTACACAGCATCCCCAGCACAGTCCAGGGTGATCTACAGTGTGATTGGATAAATAATGGCTATGTCCTCTCATTCTACAAGTGAGTTCTATTACATAGCCTTCTAGGTGTAGCTCTTCACTGACAATGGTGAACATGGTTTAAAAACAATGCTTTTCTCAGGCTTTTATTTTCCACTTTTTTCTTCCCTAGAAAGTATATTGAATATGGTATGCCTAATCATGTTTAAGAATATATGATATACAAATTGATGCACATTGTAAATACTTAAAAATATTTACAGAAAATCAGAAATAAAATTTCCCCTTCTTAAAGCTCCTTCTCCATTCACTCTTTCCCTTCTATCCCAATAATTAACAAGACTTGGCTTATTAACATTGTTACCTTAATGTTTTAAAAAATATTTTCATATATACATATAAAATATATGTTTACATTTTTCATGTATTGAAATGCAGACATATTAGCTATTTCCTCGTAGTAGGTCTCCAAGGATCTTATATACTTGGTTTTAGAGGTGATCATTCTGAAAAGACTGTGGAAACTAATTCCAATACTCGTTTCATGGAGTGGAGAAAAAAATCATGCTGTGATGAATACCGCTAAGAGAGTTTTGAGAATAAACACAGTATATTCATCTTTGCCTTTGATAAATGAGGATAATTTATTTCCCTATCTCAGATTTTTGAACATTCTTCTTTAGGTTCTGCTTAACTAAGGGAAATAAGCAAATATGACAATCTTTTTATACTTTTGAACTTTACTTGGAAATGCGTTTTAATAGAGAAAATGAAAAATATGAAGCTAGTGTAAAATGTTTTCCAAAGGCCAGCTGGCTAGAATGATTAATGAGAAAACAATGCTAGTGGCTAAATATTTCTAGAGACACAATTGAGATTTGGGAAGAAATAGCCTCAGAATCTGACTAGACTTTTGCAGAATCGTCGCATAATTACATCCTTTTAACTCTTCAAGGAGCATTGGAAAACTTGAATATTTTTCTATCTTTAATTATTTTCCCCTTACTCAAATCCTTACAGCAGTACCACTGCATTCTCCCTTAGATATTTCAGACATACGTATCTTTTTCTCTGTCATGCCTATAAATTTTTCAAGAGCACGGAAGTGCCTTTTTCCTCTGCTATATTTCTATATACCTTACTCATTCCCACCTCAATTTGAATATGATACGGATGCTCTGTAAGTGTTTGTTGAATTAGTGAGAGAACTAAATCATCAGTTTCAATTTACATCTCCATTTGAACCCACTTATTGTAGCATCATATGCATAAAATTTATGTAAATACTTTAAGTTGAGTGTTCAAGTTGTTTTAGACCTCTCTTCCCATTTTTATTTCCTTCTTGGCTAATCGGGAACTGATTTTTTAAATGAGTCTATCAGTTTTATTTTTAAAGTAAATATTTTATAATGTCTATTATGCATATAGAAATCAATATAAATTATAGTGTTCCCACGATGATTTTTTGAAATATAATCACACAGGTACCCAGTAACCATATTGAGAAATAGAACATTCCTAAGTCTCCAGAATCCCTCCTTATGCCGCATCCCAGTTACACACACTGTCCAGGTAATTATTATGTTGGCTCGTAATGTCATAGACTAATTTTGCCTGTTTTTGAACTTTATGTAGAAATAGCCTATTTTCACTCAACAGTATGTTTCTAGGATTCATCCATGTTGAATATTAGTGGCAAGTACATCATTCTTTTTCATTGCTAAATATCAACCCATTATTTGACTATAATAGATTTATTTATGCATTTTATTTTGATGGTGATTTCTATGTGTGTCTTGGTTGCATTTAAACCTGAGAACCGAATTATTGTCATATGATGTTCATATACTCATTTTTAATAGAAGCTGTGCCACAGTTTTCCAATGCGGCTGTACCAGTTAAGACCCCAGAGTCAGTGGATGAGAGTCCTAGGGGCTACATGCCCTTGTCCATTTTGGTGCTGTTGGTCTTTTCCTTTCAGCCATTCAGGTGGGAGAGTAGCAGTATCTCATTTGTGATTTAATTTGCATTTCCTTGATAACTAAAGAGATTGAGCCCTTTTCTTATCTTCCTCAGCCGTTTGTTATCTCTTCTGTGAAGTTCCTGCAGGGGTCTTTGCCCATTTTCCCAGTTATCTCTCTGCATTTTTCCTTTTTAATCTCTAAGAGTACTTGGTTTTCAGTACTTGAGTTCTTTGTTTCACACCATCTTTTTCCTCATTGTGTATTGTACAATTTCACTTTCATAACAGTGTTTCTTTAAGAAAAGAGATTTTTCATTTCTATGTGGCAAATTTATTAGAATTTTCTTTTAGGATTTTGCTTTTTTGAATGAGCTCATGTATGATTTTCTTGTTGTTATTTTCCTTGAATTTGTGGTAGGCTGAAAAATGGCTTCCCAAAAGATATCTCATCCAATTCCTGGAACCTGTGAATGTGCCTTTATTTGGAAAAAGAGTGTTTTCAGATGTGATTAGTTAAGGATCTTTAGATGAGGAGATAATCCTGGATTATCTCAGGTGGCCCTAAATGCCATCCAAGTGTCCTTATAAGAGAGAAGAGGAGAAGGCAGACACCCAGAGGAGAAGACAGAGAGAGAAGAAGGTGATGTGAGAAGACAGACACCCATAGGAGAAGACAGAGAGAGAAGAAGGTGATGTAAGACGACAGAGCAAATTAGAGGGTGTGTGACCACAAGTCAGGGTTGTGGAAAGCTACGAGGAAAAAGGAACAGATTCTCCCCTAGAATTTCTGTAGCGAGTACAGCCCTGAGGCCATCTTTCTTTTGGACTTCTAGTCTTCAGAACTGTGAGAGAATAGGTTGCTGTTGTTTTAAGTGTCTTAAGTGTTGTTTTAAGTTTTAAGTTTATAGTAGTTTGTTACAGCAGCCCTGAGAAACTAATAGAGGGTTTCATAGGATTTCTGAAGTTTATGGCTCCATGAATTTGGCCCAGATTCACACCAAGATCAGGCAAATGCTTTAAAGACAGAGATTGCAGACTGTAGTCAAGTTTCTGTGATTCCATCTTTCTGGAATCTTGACCTTCAGATTCCTATTTGAGTCAGCAGTTCTCCTATGAGGATTGATCAATAGATGGATGAATGGATGGATGGGTGGATGGATGGATGGATCGGTAGATAGATAGATAGACAGGCAGTATTTTATTTGGCTTTTTAAGTTTGTTCTCAGTGAGATTATTGGTATCTATCAAGCTGTTACATCTTTGCCAAATCAGAAGTCTGATGTAAATTTTTTTTTTGAAGTATGCTTTTTGGTGAGGAAGAATTGGCCCTGAGATAACAACTGTTGCCAATCTTCCTCTTTTTTTTTTTTTCCCCTCCCCAAAGCCCCAGTTCATAGTTGTGTATCCTAGTTGTAGGATATTCTAGTTCTTCTGTGTGGGATGCTGCTACAGCTTGGCTTGATGAGCAGGGTGTAGGTCCATGCCCAGGATCCGAACTGGTGAATCCTGGGCCGCCAAAGCAGAGTCTGTGAACTTGACCACTTGGCTACAAGGCTAGCCCCAACTTTTTCTTTTGTTGGAATTTTCCTCACTTTTTTCTTAAATTTACTTTGTTCTCTAGAAATAGAAATAATAACTGTTCCTAATTCTTAGATAAGATATTCTCTGGTCTAAGGTACCAAGCAGTGTATAGAACAAGAACTTCCTTCTTCCTTATTGATATTTTAAATGCCTGAATTAAAGCTGGTTTTTGATTTGTCCTTTCCTGGATAGGAAAATAATTGTGTTCAATTGTCTGACCTTAGCATGGGTCTAAGAGAGGAAAGACACAGAATTCAAATTTGAATAACGTACATTTCTCTGGTTCTTAATGGTGGAATGGAAAATAAACTATCTAATTTATTTGTTAATTAGTTAACTAAATAATTAATTTACATGTAAACTAGACTTGGTCGTGCTTCTGGTTCTAGCTCAATACTTTATCTTTCCTGTTTATTGAGAGATGAGACAAGGGAAAAACAAATTTTTTAAATTAATTTGTTAGTAGTTGAAAGTATAATTTATTAGTAGCTATGAGGATTGCTTAATGCACTTAAGAACTGAGATGGCTGATAGCATGGGGACTTTAAAACGTATCAACAAGAAATAAGATGTATGTGTGTGTATGTGTGTGTGTGTGAAAAAGTAGGGTCTTTGAACTTCAGAAAACAGGATCTTGCATGCTGTATTTCTCACTTTGAATTGCTATTCATTAAAGTAAAAATTTTGAAAAGGAACTTTCAAAAGTCTATCATCACACACACCTTTGCATGAACCTTGGTATCCAGAGAGCTTGGAGATACAGTACTATATAGCACGCTCCCCTCAGAGACAACCTTTTCCTCATCAGGTGGGAGTATGCAGGTCATTCAATGAGAAATATGAGTGTGTGAAAGAAAGATAACCATAGACAATCTAAAGGGAAAAGAACAGTTTAGAACTGCAAGGGAATTAACATCAAATGTTTCTCAGATTGGTGATGCGATGATAATTGGAATAGAATGACAGACAAGAGGTGTGTTGTTGCATCCCCTGGGGTTTCTATGTAAAAGACAGTCTGTTATGTGTCACCTGTGGTGGACACCGTGAAAATAACATTCCAATCTGTTAGCGTTGCAACTTTTTTAAAAGAAAAATCAATTTAAAAAAAAGTTGCTTCAATGTTCCTCTAAATAAACTCAAGATATGAATACATCAAATTTTGAATGAAGGGACAAAAGGGAAAAATTAGTTTTCCCTCTTATTTACTTGTCTTCAAGTAGAAAAAGCCTAGTAATGGTCAGGAGGACTCAGGTGCATATTATTTTCTCTTGGTGTTGTGGTCTTCAGATTTTCATATTTTCTTCTGCAATATAAGCTGTGAATTTTTATTAGCGACCTTTTGCATGTTGATTTCTCTGCTGTTCAGCTGTCTATGTTTGATTGAGATCTGGGGTTAAATAATTAGACTTTTTGAGAAAATATAATTGACCTTCAATAGTTGATTTTTTTTTAAAGAAATCATTTCAAAAAAGAGACTTGTTCTTAGAAATACATATATAACATTTATTTATATACATATGCACTTATTTAGTATATATGTGGCTTTGCTCTTTTGTATTACCTACATGAAATACATCAGGAAATTAAGAATCAACTGAAAATCTTAAGAAGTTATACTTGAAAAGTGTGATTTGGGATATGTGCTTTTTTCATAGTTTATGATGCAATGATTTCACATAGAATTTTAGCAAATTTACTAAAAGGAAAGAATCACTAAAACACATTGGCATTTGTAAAACTATGAAAATGATTAGCAAAAACTAGAGTCAGGAACCTCACTAATACATGACAAAAACCATCATCACAAAATACTGGATCTGAACATAACACCCAATTACTGTGTGAGAGGCTAGAAGGTCAGGATGCATCATAAGTGGATGATCTAAAAGAGTGTCTTTGACCTCATCTGTTTTTGTTTGTTGACTCTGAGCAAACCAAGTTTAGATCCTACCGTAGTCCAAAGCCCGGTAGAAGGAAGATGGCAGGATGCCACCAGATACCATTTTTCTAATGCTAGTTTTATTGCTGAGTAGAGTGTCAACAGTGAAAAAATTGAAAGTTTTTTAGAGAAGATTCTTGGGACTTGTAAAAGTTATCATTAGGCATTTGAAACTCTGCCATGTAGAATATGTATTGAATTTTGTTCTGTATGGTCCCAAAGGGACTCAGAGAATCCCAAAGATTCTTCTACCACAAACGAATGGAATTTATGAGAAATGTTTTCAGTTAATATAAGGAAGATCTAAGTTATTGTTACTGGAAAAAATCAAGTAATGATGGACTACTTGCTGGGAGGTTTCCAGGAAATTAAGGAAATGATGGTTAAGCCCCGTTTTTTAATGCTTATTCCATTTTTTCATTATGTAATTTGTGGTTCTTTTATTGTTTTGTTTTTGGTACAATAAAGGCAAAAGCTATTTTCTCACTGTTATCTCTGAGTTAAGTAGATATGAGACCTCTACAGTGTTATGGTTTTAGATGACTGAACATCACTCTCAGCATTGGAAGCTGTTTTCCTCCAAGTTCATCCCTTTCTACAAAAATGCAAGTGGGTAGAAATGGCTCCATATTTAAAGGGTCTAGGCTCTGAAGAGCCTTACCTTTATTTAAATATTTTCACTTTGAACATTATGTGCATCATAAACCCCAGGGAAGCTATTCTATAAGAGCTGTACATTTATTTTACAGAAGTTTGCATTAATTCAGACCCTACTTGCTCTTCTACTACATTATTTATCATTGTATTAAGAATATTGTCAGCAACGGATCGTTGTCTGTATATTTCTCCATATTAATATTATCTACTAACATTTCCTTATAGTACTGAAGTAAATTGACAATAGCAATCTATGCCTCTTCTGAGAAAGAAGGTAGATGACATTTTCAGCAAAGATTCTCCTTTTTTTTTTTTTTGATTTGCCTGTCTTTCATATTCGCTTCTTTTTGTAAAGATGGGGTGTGGATGGTGGAGGGTGATTTTGGAGGGAGAGCGTTTCATTTTTAGTGGGTGATTCTTAAGCAGCCATTGACTGCTCTGAATGGTCATCTTACAACTGCACTCTCATTTAATTTTTAACAACACTACCCTGGGAGGTAGGAGGCCTCAGTCAGTTCTGAGGATCAACACCCTGTGGTTATGGGAGGTGAAATGACTTGCCTAAGGGCAAGTATCTAGCACCTGGGCAAACTACTCAGGGAAATGGTCTTTACATTCACCAGTAGAATTAATGAGGGAGAAATAATAAACATAAATGAAAATGTTTAAAGCCCCAAACATACAATCTTATGTAGCCACTTGCCATTCAGAGCTTCTCAACCCTGACCGCACATTAGAATTACCTGGTGAGCTTTTAAAAAATATCGGTGGGCTCCATCCTAAACATAGTGATTTAATTGAACTCTGGCATCAATATATTTTTTTAGATCCCCTGGTGATTGTAATCTAGAAACAGGGGTAAGAATACTGCTCTCCATATAAGAATTAAACAGGGCTCATGTTTGAATGAAGTAAAATTGTGGAGAGTTTTGCTCAGGAGGAGTTATGGGTACAAAGAAGATGTATATTTTGTGGTAACGTTTCTGTGTAAGGGCAAGGATACTTTTTGTTTAACTTTATTAGACAGTCAGTATTCATGGGCATACCGTTTGCTGAGACAGTACTTGAAGTTGAAAGCAAGAAGAATAATAGATGCTTTTTCATGGTGGGTGCTGTGAATACAAGTTAATAGATTGAGAGAAATAAAAGCAGTTAGGTAAGGGGGGACTTGATCTAATTAGAGCAAGAATGTGTGCTCTTCACAGAAGGGATGTGAATTGATCAAGTGAAGCTTGAGGAAGGTAATCACTATTTTTCTAGAAAAGAAAGTTCAGAGGGGGAGAGGATGTTGATGTTAGGAAAAATATGTATATATTTCATTAGGTAGTTTAGGAGAGTACCAGAAGGAATGAATTGAAGAGGTAGGATATAAAGTGAAGCGGAGGGAGAGGATGATAATATGTCTACTTATCAGGGGTGCCTACTGTGTTCTGGTGCTTTCATAGCTTCACAACTCAACCAAGTTGACTTTATTATCAAAATTTTGTTTACTGCAAATGAAGAAATTGAGGCTTAGCAAATTTCAATTATTTGCTGAAGGCTGGAAGATTAGAAATGGGTGATGTTATTGCTCAAATCTAGGTCTTTCTGGTGCAAAGCTTGGTTCATCTCACTACATCGCTTTTCTACCTAACCCTGTTGCCATAGAAAGGGCATATATTGTAAAGTGTCACCAGCTAATCAAGAACTATTGAATTAATGAATATGAGGCAACAGGTGGTGACAAATTTCTGGATACTGCTTTGCTGTTCATCGTTTAGCTGCCAGAGCATGAGGAAAATGGTTGGCAGGGAGAAAAGAATGTCAGTAAATCATGCATCATAAAAATGGATGGGAAGAGAAAAAAGAGAAATGAAATGAGCTGTAAGGGTGGGTAGCCAGTGTGGCTTTTGTAGTGATACTAAGAGATGGCATCGAATTGATTTACTTGTAAAAGTTGATGGTGGGGTCACTTAAGAAGTGGGTGATGGGACAAGAACACAAGGACAGAAATATGGACTGTACACTTTTGTCCTAGAGTTCCTTGTGTTCCTATTCATTCAAGCCTCAGTTCCTTTGCCACCTCTTCTGTGAAGCCTTTCCTGATCTCTGCACATATTATTGATCACGTCCTCCTTTGTGCCATCATTGCTGTTCTCAAATACCTATGTTATAATACTGATCAAACAGGTCTTTGCTTACATAGACTCTGACCCTTTTGAAGGCAGGAAGCATACTTTAATTCTCCCTGGATCCGTAACTCCTGGCACAACATGTTTTCTCCCATTAAAAATAAACAGATAAAAAAGTGGATGAATGAATGTACTGAGTTTAGTCTTTTCACTAGTGACTATTACCAGGTCCGACAGTGTGCCAGATTTGTGTTCAAGACATAAGTCACAGCTATATTGGTTACCTGGAAATAATATAATTACTGCTATGCCTATTAACTATTTAAAGAATCTGGTCATATCAGTAAAATCATTTAATATTCAAATTAAGAACTTGAACTAGGTACTGCTGGATTCTACAAATGATCAAATCACTACCATAATGCCCAAGAAATTATTTAGTTTACCTGCAATTCTAACTACATGGAAGGTAGAGGGCAGTTACCAAGTATTATCTAAATTTAAGAAATGCTACAGTTATGGTAACTTGGCATGTGTTATAGGCTGAATTGTGTTCCCCCAAAAATTCCTATGTTGAAGTTCTAACCCTCAGGTACCTCAAAATTTGACTATGTTTGGAGATAGGCCCTTTAACGAGATGGTTAATTAAAATGATGCCATTAGAGTGGACCCTAATCCAAGCTGACTGGTGTCCTTATAAGAAGAGGAAATTTGTACACACCAAGAGACATGGGAGAGGTCCATGCACAGAGGAAAGACCATGTGAGGACACAGCCAGAGGTGGAAGTCTGCAAGTCAAGGAGAGAGGCTTCAGCAGAAACCAAACCTGCTAACACCTTGATCTTGGGCTTCCTGCCTACAGAACTGTGAGGAAATAAATTTCTGTTGTTTAAACCCACCCATTCAGTGGTATTTTGTGATGTCAGCCTAAGCAAACTAACACAGCATGCTACTTATTTTTCTTTTCAATGATGCTGTATCATGTAAGTTCTTCGAAGTCTATCAGGCTTTCACTTTTTGACATTCAAGTAGCTATTACCACTAAGTAATCAATAAGCATAAGTAGATCGTGCCTAAGCACACAGGCATACAATATTAAAAAGTTCTGCTATATGTAGTTGGGAAAAAAATTACATAATGTGTGCAGAGATGTATGAGGAAAAGAAGTACTCTATAAAAAGATGTTAAAATATATGCATTTATTTAAAATCACCTATTGAAGCCGATTTGAAGTATTTGCTGTTACAGTCATGTAGGAGCCTCTATTTTTTCTTTTCAAGATTAAACACTGAAAACATTCAAGGATAAATCTCTTTATAAAATACCTATACGTCACTGCCAAATTTTTATAAACTTTGCGTGGAAGAATTTTATAAGAAATTACTAGGCTGACTTGGTTTGATGTATAGTAATACATTTAAACAGCATTTAAGTAGAGATGAGAGGAGTATCAAAGACTATAGCAATAAACATTGATTTCTTCTGAAAGTGTTTAATGTGTCTCTTGTACAACTTTTATGTTCACTTCTGCATTGTGTCATTCAGTGAGATTATGTTCTAGTTAAAGTTTTTAAAACCGTTGTTTTGGAAGATAGAATTAAGCCCTCTAGGTGTATCAGGCTTTTGGATGCCACATGGCTTTTGAGCTCCTTATCTTTCATTTATTCTAAAGTGTTGTTAAAATAATTCATTTGGGAAAAAAAGAGAATTTATTCATGTTCTAGTTGTGTCTTCCAAACTTTGATCCTACTGATTTCAGGAAGAGTAGCTATTTTTTTCTTGACTGTATTTTTTGGCTTTTTTGTTTTTTCCTCCTCTTGTTCAGCAGCTTGTGAAGGTGAACATTCATTGAGAACCTATTATGACAAGGTACTTTCCAGACATTTGATGTTTCAAAGGTATCAGGTGACCTCAAATATCTTTCACTTCAGCTCAGGAAGTGGGATTTGCATAAACAGAAATAGGTGCTGGCCATGAGAAAGAATATTTTATGGTCCAAGTGTTTGATACTTTTGTTAATAAAATTTGACAGTGAACAGTGGAACATAGCTGATTTAAAACTATTAACCCAGATTGCCTCTCTGTTACTTCACGCAGACTCTGCCTACCCTGCACTTGCAACACAAACACATACACACACACGTACAAACACATGTGAGAATATGTCATAGTTGTGCTCTCAATGTCTCAAACTCAAGATTTTCTCAACAAAGCCAATATTTTATATGAAAAATAAGGTAAAGTGCTGAATTATTTGGGAGTAATATTCACATTATATAATTTTCACTTTTAATCCATTTACTTTAATATTATAATAATGTACTTTAATCATTTACATGAACTTTTATTATAGAATTTATAAATAATCTTAGTAGAAAGACCTGTGTTTGAGATATGACTTTACAGTCCAATTATTCTTTTTGTGTCTCAGGCCCCTTGTCAAAACAAGACTATTAATACCTCTGCTAATACTTATGGTGAGGATTGTATGATTCATGGTGTGGGAAATTGCTTGATAAATTGTTGTGCCCCATGAATTTATTTTTTTTATTTTTGTCATTGCTATTATGGTTATTATTTCAAGGTGTCTTTCATAGAATTTACATGAACACCAACCTATTATCAGATTGCAAAAAGAAAATCGAGGATTGACAATCAGCCTTAAGGCATCCAAATTGGAAAGGAAGAAGAAAAACTGTCTCTTTTTGCAGATGACATGATCTCATATGTAGAAAATCCTCAAGATTACACCAAAAAACTGTTAGAACTCATAAATGAAATCAGTAAAGTTTCAGGATACAAAATCAACATACAAAAATCAGTTGCACTTCTATATACACTGAGTAAACTATCTGAAAAATAAACAATTACATTTACAATAGCATCAAAATAATAAAATACTTAGCAATAAATTTAAGGAAGAAGGCAAAGTATAGTTTCTACACACTGAAACTATAAGACATTGATGAAAGAGAAGGAAAGATATCCTGTTTTCATGGATCAGAAGACTTCATATTATTAGAATGTCCGCACTACCCAAAGCCATCTATAAATTCAATGCAATCCCTATCAAAATTCCAAAGGAAAAGAATCCTAAAATTCATATGGAACCACAAAAGACTCTGAATAGCCAAAGCGTTCCTGAGAAAGAACAAAGCTGGAGGCATCACAGTTCTTGATTTCAAAGCTATGGTAATCAAAACAGTATGATATTGGCATAAAAACAGCCACATAGACCAATAGAACAGACTCGAGTCTAGAAGTAAACTCATGCATATGCAGTCAACTAGTATTTGACAAGAGAGCCAACAATACTCAATGGGGAAAGGATAGTCTCTTCAATAAACGGTGTTGGGAAAATTGGGTATTCACATGCCAAAGAATGAAATTGGACTCCTATATTACACCACTCACAAAAATTAACCCAAAATGGCTCGACTTAATCATAAGACCAGAAACTGTAAAACTAGAAGAAAACATAGAGGAAAAGCTCTTTGACATGGTCTTGGCAATGATTTTTTGGATATGACACCAAAAGCACAAGCAACAAAAGCAAATATCAAGTGAGGCTACATCAAACTAAAAAGTTTCTGCCCAGCAAAAGAAACAATCCATAAAATGAAAAGACAGTGTATGGAATGGGAGAAAATATTTGCACACCATATGTCTGTTAAGGGAATAATATCCAAAATATATAAGGAATTCATACAACTCAATACCAAAAAAACAAATAACCCAATTAAAAAAATGAGCAAAGGACTTGAATAGACATTTTTCCAAGGCAGACATACAAATGGCCAACAGATACATGAAAAGATGCTCAAAGATGCTCAACATCACTAATTATCAGGGGGATGTATTTCAAAATCACAATGAGACATCACCTCACACCTGTTAGAATGGCTATCATCCAAAAGTCAAGAGATAACAAGTGTTGGTGAGGATGTGGAGAAAAGGGAACCCTGTGCACAGTTGATGGGAATATAAATTGGTACAGCCGCTATGGAAAAAATATGAAGATTCCTGAAAAAATTAAAATAGAACTACCATGTGATCCTGCTTCTTGGTAAATATCTGAAGGAAATGAAGTAACTATCTCAAAGAGATATCTGTACCCCCATGTTCATTGCAGCATTATTCACAATAGTCAAGACATGGAAACAACCTAAGTGTCCATCAGTGGAGAAAGAAAAGTTGGTATATTTATTTAGTGGAATATTATTCAGCCATAAAATGACAGAAATTCTGCCATTTGTGACAACATAGATAGACCTTGAAGGTATTGTGCTAAGTGAAATAAGTCAGACAGAGAAAGACAAATACTATATGATTTCACTTATATGTCGATTCTAAAAAAGCCAAACTCATAGTAACAGAGAGCAGATTGGTGATTGCCAGGGGCTGGTAGTCAGAGAAATAAGAAGATATTGGTCAAAGAGTACAAACTTTCAGTTATAGGATGAATAAGTTCTGGGGATCTAATATACAGAATAGTGACCATAGTTAACAATACTGTATTGTATACCTGAAAGTTGCTAAGAGAGTGGGTGTTAAATCTAATGTACAGAATAGTGACCATAGTTAACAATACTGTATTGTATACCTGAAAGTTGCTAAGAGAGTGGGTCTTAAATGTTCTCACCACCACCACCACAACAAAAAAAATGGTAATTATGTGAGGTGAAAGATGTGTTAACTAACTGTGTTGTAATCATTTTGCAGTATATACATGTATCAAAATCATCATGTTGTACACCTAAAATTAACACAATTTTATATCTGAATTAAACCTCAATAAAGTTGGGGGAAAAAACCAAGCTTCCTTGTTAGGCATACATGCACTCATTCAACAGGTATTTGTTATGTTCATATGCTGTGCTAGGTTCAGTGTTGGGAGTGAGGATACCATGCTGAGAAAAATAGAACAGATTCTGTCATCTTGAAGCTAAATAAAATAAAGGAAAATTCTAACATTAATCTAAAAATAGGAAATCACACAAATATAAAACCACAACAGTGTTTGTAGTGATGTTTTCTAACATGTTCTTGAAAAGTTAACAATTTTGTTAAGTATTTATTTTATCAAATATTTTTACAAGCTACATTTTATGTAAACCAATATCACTTTTGGATTTACTACCCTTTGATTCTGGTCAGTTTTTACCTTTTGTTTGTTTTTGGCAGATATCATAGTTTTATAGGTGATTTTTCCTGAATTCATTTTGTGGTGAGTGGACTTTTTATTAATTTTGTTTTCAAAGGCCTTGTCTTCACTAGCGTTTGAGCCACTTAAGTGGTATAGAGTCAGCTATTCATATCAGAATTATGAAAAGGCTTCACAAGAAATCTCTTTACTAATATTTGGCAAGATTGAGAATGCTTGAAAATTTCTCAAGGCCTAATCTGACTTGCCAAGATTTTTATCAGACTGAGTAATTGAAAATGTGTCCAAGAGAATTAGTATGTAGCATAATTTTGAAGCAAATTAAAACATAGTCTTGAGACTAGTGGCTTTCAAAGTGGACTGCATTGAGAGCTGACATGGTAATATCAAATACTTTAAGGTAGGCCTCATCTCTAAGTTGGCATTTTCTTTACTGCACAAAGAATGTCATTTTTGTCCTGTGACTTTTAGTTCAGAAGTTATATTGCTCAAGGTAATCCTTAGTCAGTAATGAACATAAAGCATTTTTAAAATGAGTACTGGGTATGTTTAATATGTAAATAATTGCATTGTGTCTTGATTGCAGCTCCAGGAACAAAACTAAGATGCTATGAAGAAAAGGCCTGGGATAGAACAGCCAATGATATAAAATTCCTATGGCTCCAGAATCAAAATAAGAACTAGAATAAGAATCAAAATAAGAACTAGAATACTCTCCTTGATACTTAAATAAAGGTTCAAGGACAGGAATGAAGTCCAGTTTAGGCCCAGAGTATGGCGTCTGCCTAAGCAGATATTATTCTAAATTCCATAAGCTAATATCTATATGCTAAAAAAAATTATAAGGAAAGCTTACCAAGTATGTAGTATCTTTGAAAGCCTGAATTTGAACGGAGGTGTGAGATAATTCTAAATATACTGAGGAATATTATCATATTAGGAGCTGGCAAAGATTCTCTCCTTTACCAAACTTTAGTCAGGCTCCTCTGAGCCCTCTGCTTGACTAGGCCCCACCTTGGGCTATCCCTATACTTTTAGAGTCCATTTTTAGCATGAATCCTGCTAAGTCAGTTTAGAGAGAAGCCTGACCCTTAATATCTGTTCTCTCTCAATATCTGATCAAATTCTTATCCTCCTTTAACAGCTGCGCCTCCCCACCTCCCCCGCCCCGGCCATTGTGATGTCCTATCTTGCTGGCTTGCCTTCAGTAGGAATCCTTTTAGGTCAGTTTAGGAAGAATTTCACTACCCCTGTAGTAATTTTCCATCCACCAACTCCTCACTCTGTTGTTTGGCTATAAATCCTCACTTTTCCTTGTATTTAGAATTGAGCTCACTTCTGTACTGAGGTCTCTTTTCCCCAGTTGCAAGAATCCTCAATAAAATCTGTTTTTACTACTTTAACTACAGTCCGTCTCTGCTTTTTCTTTGACACAGTGTATAAGCTCTGTCAAAATTTTCTGTGGCCACTTTTAAAATTTATGTTCCAATGAAATAGGTAGATGGATACATAGATATTAGATATATATCTGACACATCTTCAATATATCTGATGTTATATGGTACCAACTCTTTCCCTCCACTTGGATTTTGTACTAAATTAGCTTTTAATTATAATATATAATAGGATAATATAATACATGGTATAACATGTACTATATATAATATGTCTGATATTAGCTAATATTATTAGGCTAACCTATATAATAGAAACGTTATATATAAGATAATATAATATTTTTAGATGACATTAATATTAGGTTATATATTATATAACATAATACACTTTAAATTTTTATGTAATAGAGTTAATAGTATGATATGGCATACATCATAGCAGATAATAACATACAATCATACATAATATATGATTATCTACTAACACTAAAACAAAATTCAAGCAGAGAAGCAGAGTCGGTCTGCTCATCCCCAGTATTCTCCCAGCCACACAAGGCTGACAAGAGAAATACTAACAAACCCATTTTGAAATCTTGACCTTGATCCTGGAACTCTCAGTCAGCCTTAGGACCTGGAGTTGTTCCCAACCTCATTTAAACTGAAGTAGACAATGGCCACTTTGTGACAATAAGAAAGGCAGGCAGAGTTGGATGGCAGAGCCAGATCTGGAACACGCCTCTGACTAACTGCTCAGGTGCATCTCAATTGTTCCATTAACCTCACAGTAAGGCAATTCTATATTCTATGCAATTGAAATTTTTAGAGTGCACTAATTACATTAGGATGGAGTTTTAATGTATTGAAACCATGAATTCAGGTTCTGTTTATGGTTTTAATGTCGAGAATCACCATTTATTTGGTAGGCTCTGTAGAATTAACGGCAGTGCTGTTCGAAATTCAATGATTATCTTTTTAACTTCTAAAAGTATACACAAAGGTCCTGTGTTCTTTTCAAATTAAAAAAAAAGTTAGACCAACGTCTAAAGTTCAATCAAAGATCTTAGCCAGTTTTATTTGCTCACGCTTGTCATCAAAGCATAGTGTCTTAATTAAACAAATGATATATAAGCACGATTTTTAAAAAAGTTCTTTTTCTTGTGCATAATTACTATGATTGGTATAAATGTGGATATATCAGATATACATGTAGGAAGACACCTATATATTGTGTATTGCATATGGCCTTAGAGAGTGATACGAGCCTTTGACGTTAATAGGATGACTGGATTTCACTTCCTAGAATGTGTGGAAGACCAAGTTAACATAATGGAAAGACAAGCAAGGGAGAAGATTGACAATGATCAAACATCAAAAACTAAGAGAATATTTTTTTTTATTAAGGTTATAAAAGTTAACATCCTTGTGAAATTACAGTTATACATTGTTATCAGTCCTGTTGTAGGTACACCACTTCACCCCTAGTGCCCTCCCCCCACCCCCCTTTCCCCTGGCAACCACCGATCAGTTCCTAAGAGAATATTTTTTAATGTTTCCTTTATAGTAAAATTCAGTCACATGTAAAAATAATAATAGTATATTTTATTCTGAGATAGAATTTTGCATGTCAGTATGTTTCAGGTGGGAGGAAAAGAAACTAAGTTGAAGGCTCTGATTCTAGCTGGTAACCTTATCCTATGGATTTTAGGTGTTATTGGCAGTATATATGCTTTCCCCGTATATATTGTTACTCTTTTTGGGAAATAAGAAGCACTTAATGTTTTTACTATACCTATTTATACTTTTTTTTTTATTTTGAGGAAGATTAGCCCTGAGCTAACTGCTGCCAATCCTCCTCTTTTTGCTGAGGAAGACTGGCTCTGAGCTAACATCCATGCCCATCTTCCTCTACTGTATATGTGGGATGCCTACCACAGCATGTCTTGCCAAGCAGTACCATGTCCGCACCTGGGATCCTAACCGGCGAACCCTGGGCCGCTGAAGCAAAACGTGTGCATTTGACCGCTGAGACACCAGGCCGGCCCCTATTTGTGTATTTTTACCTGGTTTTTCCTTCTGTTTACCATCTACCCTTTGTTTAGAACATAAGGTTGCTGACATCAGGAACCATAGAACGAATGTAAATAGAGCTATTAAAATAAGAATATGAACTCTGATAAGCATCTCTAGCATGGTATACAATAAATATGTGGGTCATTAAAGTCATGCCTTTGGTAGAAGGTAAAGAGAGATGCAAGCATTTTGACAGAAACTATTCTCATCCTCTTCTGCAACAGCCACCGATTCCAAGACAGATTATATGAATTCTGGAAACCAAGATCGTCAAGTCTCTATAGAGAGTAGAGTTGTTTGGTATAAGGAGTTTGCCTTCTGGAGTGAGAGATGAACATGCTGGCCTGTAGAGTGCTGTATGCCTTCTGAGCTGAAGGAGATCTGTTGATTAGGAAGTTAGGACAACACAATATGTTTTAAAATGTTGACTTCATGAAGATGACTACCTGGAAATAGTCTTTGTTTTCTTGCAAGATTTTGACCCAGTTCTGATTCTAAACCTTGCACGTGGAGAGGAGGCACACTTTCTTTGGAAGGATTATGTCAAGACATTAGCCACATTTGTTTTCTTTAATCTCTCAATCTTTGTGAATTAGCGCTTTGACTACTTTTGAACAAGTGGAAATGTTATTTCTGAATATTGAATATTTTTCTCTCAGATGTTGAAACTAGTTTATCAGCATAAAGGTCTAAGAAATGATGCATTCCTTAACTGGGTTTTTAGATTAAACTGTGAGATAGGCCCAGAAGTACATAAAGATAGTGAAATTCTATTTGCAGTGTCAGTGTTTCAATATTTTATGAAATTAGCAAAGCTTTATTGTATTTTCTGCCTGGGTAGTCAATTGAATAATGGCATAATAATTAAGAATTCAAAGACAAAATTTTGTTGAGGGGGAAAATAAATTAGAAACAGTAATGCAATCTTGCTCATATATATTTTATGAATTTCATGCATTCTGTATTTGAAAGTTTGTCAAGATATGCTTGGGTATTAAAATATAGATTAACGTTGAAAGTTTTAATATTTTCCTCTGTTTACATACTTCGTCCTTTGCACACATAAGTATAAAAACATTCTACCAAAAGCAGTTGTGAGGATATTCTCTGATTATAATAACTGAATAGTGAAGAGAACTGAAGAATATTTTCTAAGTTAGAGAAGCAATAGTGCTTTCTTTAATTCTGAGCCTTTTTGTATTTTGAAGCAAATTATCACACATACTCTTCTTCCATTTCCACATCTCAATTTGAAAGAGTGAGTCTTCAAATTATTATTTTTTTTAAAGATTTTTATTTTTTTCCTTTTTCACCCCAAAGCCCCCTGGTACACAGTTGTACAGTCTCAGTTGTAGGTCCCTCCAGCTGTGGCATGTGGGACGCCGCTCCAGTGTGGCTCGATGAGCCGCACCATGTCCGCGCCCAGGATTCGAACCGACGAAACCCTGGGCCACCTGCAGCGGAGCGCGGGAACCCAACCACTCGGCCACAGGGCAGGCCCCAAATTGTTTTTTAAAGGCTTGAAATTTTGGGTAAAGCAATGAAAGAGGGAAATGGAACAGATTTCCCTCTCCATGTTGCTGAAATTTCATATATATGAAATTATAGGACCCTCTGTCACAGCCTAGTAAAAAACAATGTGCAATTATTTGTGAGCTGGATGTGGTACCCAGATGTCCAAGCTTGGGTTTCGCATGCTCCCCAAAGATCTTGTAAGTCAGCTCAGTTTTGAGTTGATATACAGAACAGATTGGTGATTAAGCTTTCATAGTTCTAAAACTTCACAGTGAAAAAAAAATGTGTTTTCCTGAGCTTTGGGTGATCTCCATAAACTAGATTGGAAAGTCACGTGAAGCCAGGTCTGTAGGCAGAATAAGCGTCAGATGCTCAGGTTGGCAAAGGCAATGTTCATTTTTAAGGATGCTCAAATAGCACTGTCTAGGTTACCTTCCCTTAACTGCCTCAGGGAAAGTTTGCCCCTGAATCTTCTGAGAAGTGTGTGTATTGGGAATTTAACTCTTTTTTGGATATTCTGCTATCTTCCCTCTTGGCTCTTTCAGTCATTTTTGATTACCTAAATGACAGCCCCTGTTGCAAAGTTTTCCTTTTGACATGTTCCTCTTGCCATCCAGCATTGTTTCTCAGCATCTCCCCCTGAGGAAATGTATGCTAATGGAATATTACCCCAAGCAAAATAAAAATCCTGGACAGGCAGATCCACTGCCCAAGCAAACAAACTGACAAATCAGATGATGCTTGGCTAAGCTTTGCATAAATGCCCATTTTCTACATCCTTCTCTACTCGTCTCCTATGCTAGAACAGTCATTCACAGATATGGTTGTATCTACAATGAACTATGCAAACTCTAATAGCACTAATTGAGGTTGGTAGACCAACATCATCATTGTCATCGTCGTCATCATCATCACCAACACATATTGAATACTTACTATGTGCCTATTACTTTAATCTTACCTCATTTAATCGTCATGTAACTCCTGGGACATATTGGTAGGAATCATCATTCACATATTTAGATGAGGAATAGGGAATCAAAATTGCTACCCAGTGACACACAACCATTAAGGACAGGCTAGAATTCAAACTCAGGTGTTTCTGCTTCTAAACCAATGTTTTTACTCATAATAGTAGGGCTCTGATGAGATATATTGATATTGATTCATTCCTAAGCATTTTAAAATTTCCACAATTTGTACTAGCCCTGTGGACGCCAGAATATTTTTAGACTCTAAAACATCTGTTCAGCTCAGTTATACTTATTTTAATTGAATTATCATTTATTGAATACTTACTATGAGCCCTCACTCTTCTGGGCACTCAGGATTCAGAATACAAAAGATACATCATTTTCTTTGGCCAAACAAGCATTGTAATGGGTTAAAGACAAGACATTGTACAAACTTCAATGTACCGAGCACGTTTCCCTCCCTTTATTATGTCTCAGGAAAAAATATCGATGTAGAAATAACCCAATAAGTTCTAGTTTAACTACCTAGAAGGATTAGAAAATTATTCTTATAACCAGTGGCCCAGTTAGAATAAGATAAATGATCAGAAATATCTAATTTTCTTAAATTGTTTCCAAAGAAACCATGCTGTGCAGGCAATACATGTCAACATAATTAGTAATGATTTAATTAAGGATTTGACCTCTTAAGTAAAGCAGACATCCAATAAAATAATTTTTATTCCATGAAATAAGAGCATGTTTCTTTTTTGTCTCAGTGCAGAAGAAAAAGGAGTACACAGATTTCAAATGTTTGTATTCGTCTTTTATTACTCCGAGCATATAGCTTGAATCAAATCGTCACAATTATTCTTATGAAGTATCGAGGGGTATTCAGCAATGTTATAAAGTGACGTTTGGATTTTTGTAATTTTTCCTTAAGTTTACTCCTTGTATTTTGAACTATCTCAGCATACATTATTTTTTAATATTTTAAATTTTACTTGAGTTCATTTCTTGATTTTATTTTAACCATTTGAGATTGGCTGGAAAAATGGCAGTGTCAAATTGAGTTATTATTATAACTAGTAGATCAGTTGGGGAAAATAGACAAATAAATATAGGGTGTAGGGGCTGGCCCCATGGCCATGCGGTTAAGATCGCACACTCCGCTTCAGCGGCCCGGTGTTTCACTGGTTTGGATCCTGGGCATGGAAATGGCACTGCTCATCAGGCCATGTTGAGGTGGCATCCCACATAGCACAACCGGAGACACTCACAACTAGAATCTACAACTATGTACTGGAGGGCTTTGGGGAAAAGAGGAAAAAAAAAAAAAGATTGGCAGCAGATGTTAGCACAGGTGCCAATCTTAAAAAAAAAAAAAAAGGTAGTGTTTATTCTGCTTTAGAATTCATTCACTCCCTAGAAGACATCAGTCTCAGTCTTGATACTAGTGATGTATAGTAGGTAACAATTATTATAGTAGAATTCCATATATTCTTGGACATCATAGCATCCATATAATTAATCTAGGTGAAAGCATGTTTATTTATTATACATACAAATTTCCACCCGAAATCAACTTGACTTGAATAAGAATTTTAATAAAGCTTCAGTGGTCATTCTTTCACCATTCTCTTTTTCTAATTATTACCTACCTAATTTTCATTTGGAGATTTTATGTTTTTCACCTGTCTGGTTTATGAAAGACTGAACTAAGCTTTTAAAAGCTGTCTGTTTTCTGTTTGGATCTCAAATTCCAATGGATAATGAAACATTTTCTGAGCATTAGTTTATGTGGCCTCTGGTCTATGGTACTGTAATCCTATATCTGAACTAAATTTGTGAAACAAACTGGAAAAGCAGTGTACAATCATTATTTTAGGGTCTTAATTAGTCTGCAACATTTTGATGAGAAAATGATGTAGCCTTATTCTCCACTAGTTCGACACTGCACACCTTCAACATAGTTTGTGTTTGTCGTTTTATTATGCTTCTTCAATAGGGTACAAAAGTATCATTAGACCCTGGCCATGTTCTGCAAAATTGAATTGGAACCATTTAATAGCCAGGGGATCCAGCACGGGAAAGGGCATCCATAATGCTTTCTATAGGGAGACACTATGCTTGTCCTCTGAGAATTATGCAATCAGGGATATTTGGCTGCTTTAAAATGTTCTGCTTTTGTAGAATTCTTCCCCAGTACAAAATTCTTAGAAGATGTTGGTGAATTCTACATATTCTTCATAGATCTCAAACTGCTCAGGGTCTGAAGGGCAGAACTGGTGCTAACATGGTTGCTACAGTAGCAGGATGTGATTCAGACAGAAAAGAGAGATGTACCACCTCCAGAAAAAGGCAGACTTATCTTGCCTCTCGTGTACTTTATTCAAAGGCAAGCTTCTCAGAGCCCTGAGCTTAAAAATTTGTTGAAATGAAAAGAGTTTTCCTTGGTCTATAAATTTCAATGTTACTACCACAATTATATCATAATAACTATTATTTTAACTATTATCTTGTAGTCTCCTATCCTTAGGGCTTTGCATATATAAATTGATTGTATTTTTATAATAACCTAGGAGAACAGAAGTGCTATGAAAAATGTGCTGTTATCCTCATAGTCTCCTATGAAATAGAAGTCCTCATTGTACAGATGGGGACACTGAGGCACAGAGAAGTTAAATATTAGCAAATAAGTGGCAGAAGTAGGATTTGAACCCAGGCAGTCTGACTCTAGGGTCCATTATGCTACCCTGTGTCTCAGTTCATGTTGAGGTTAGAAACCCGACATGTTGTCAGTATATTGCTGGACTCTCACTTGTTAAAGTAGTAAATATTTGCCATCAGAAAGCTGTGATTTAGCACCAAATGCGTAAAACTTATACATTAACACACAATCGTTAGAGAATTCATTGTATCCAAAATTATGAAATTTTGGGTCCTAATATGTAAGTTTCAGGTTTTTTCTTTACAGCAGGCAATATATTTTTTGTTCCTTCCAGAAAATATGTTTTCTTAAAAGCAAACTGGATATGGCACCAAAGAACAATACATAAAGGAAAAATGGAAAAATCAGATTTAAAATTAAAATTTTAATTAAAAATCAAAAGCTTTTGCTCTGCAAGAGATACTCTTAAGAAAATGGAAAGGAAAACCACAGACTGTGAGCAGATATTTGCATATCACAAATCTGGCTAAGAAGTTGTATCCAGACTATATAAAGAACTCTCAAAACTCAATGATATGAAAACAAACGAGCTGTCTTAGTCAGCTCTGGCCGCTCTAACAAAACACAATAGACTGGTTGACTTACACAACAGATGTTTATTTCTCACAGTTCTGGAAATTCAAGCAGGGTGCCTGCATATTTGGTATCTGGTAAGGATCTGCTTTTTGGCTCATTCTTCTCACTCTGTGTTCTTTCTTCCTATTTTTATAGGGCCACTAATCTCATGATGAGGGTCCCAGTCTCGTGACATAATTTAAGGCTAATTACCTCCTAAAAGCCCACTTCCAAAACTATCATAATGGAGCTTCAATATATGAATTTTGGAGGGATAGACATTCAGTTTAAAACATAAACCAATTAAAAAATGAGTCAAAGATATGAATAGACACTTCACCAGTGAAGATGTAGAGATAAATAAGCACAGGAAAAGATGCTCAACATCATCAGTCTTTAGGAAAACACAAATCAAAATTACAATGTAATCCCACTATACCCCTATAAGAATGATGAAAATTAAACAAACAACAAAAAACTGATCATATCAAATGCTGTTAAGGATGCAGAGCAACTAGGATTCCCATACATTGTTGATGGGAATGCAAGCTGGTACAGGCACTTTGGAAAGTAGTTTGGCAGTTTCTTAAAAAATCTACGCTTATGTAGACCCAGCAATTTAGAATAAACTTCTAATTATTTACCCGAAAGAAATGAAAACTTATATTCACACAAAAACCTGCGTAGTAGCTGTATTCGTAATCACCAAAATGTAGAAACAACCCAGATGTCCTTTAAGAGGAAAGGATAAACAAAATGTGCTCCATCCATACAATGGAACACTACTCAGCAACAAGAAGAATGCATTCTTGATATATGCAGCAACGTGGATGCACCTCAAATGCACTTTGCTATAAAGGTTACATGCTGAATAATTCATGTTTATGACATTCTGGGGGACAATAGCAAAACTGTAGAGACAGAGGACAGATCAGTGTTTTCCAGGGATTAGGATTGTTGGGGAGAGGTTAACCCCAAAGGGACAGCACAAGGAGATTTTTGTGGTGGTGAAACTGTTCTGTATCATGGTTTTGGTAGTGGAGTCAAGGCTCTCTGCTTTTGCCAAAACCCGTAGAACTGTACAACACAGAGTAAATTCTTTTGTACGTAAATTAAAATGTTGAGAGTGGTGATAAATAATGAAAATAAAACACATTGGCAAGGTTTTTTGTGCAAGAACCTTAGTGAAGTTCGTATCCTTTGACTTTGTTTTTCCATTTCTAGAAATTTATTCTTAGGAAAGCAGTCAATGACATCGTCCAGAGCCTTCTTTGCAGTATTATTTATCACGGAGAAATTGAAAACTTCTTAATTGTGCAATTATTGTGAGGTAGTCAATAAGTTACAACATATTTTCCTTTCATAGGCATTAAAATTATGTTTCTGAAAGTTCATTACAGAGAGAAATGATCATTCTGTACTGATACATTATCAGTTTACTCTATTGCCTGACCCAGTTTAACTTAAAACTATTGATTTTCAAATATTTAAAATCTTCTAGACAACCTGAAGTACTTTCTAGAGGTGAACCACATATTTAAGGTAGTCCAAATCCTTTTCTAAATAGCTAGATATATAGATAGATAAGTAGGTAGACAAATGAAATGAGTAATATTATTTCTGCCTTTATAATCATTTTGGTTCCTCTTTTATTTTTCTATTTAAGATAAAATTGGGATGGAGGATAGACATAGTGTCTTTGACCCAAATCATCTTTCTATTTGGAATGTCTTTTATCCCCATTTTCCCTGCTAATGAAAAGCCACATTATATATAAATGCAGCTTGGCAATTTCCACGGTATTATCTTGCATTAGTCTCTTTGATCTATCACCAGACCTGATAGTATAATCAAGGATAATAGCAGTGGCCCTCCTGCCAGTAATACAAGGCATCTGAAGCCTAAAACAGCTTAACGTTTTTCCAGGGCCACATTTTGGTAGGTGGTAAAGGCAGGACTCAAATCCAGGTGTCACAACTCCTCTCAAATATTCTGTCTATTATAGTGCCTTGTTTATTTTCTCCAAGATTTTCCCTTTTGAAGAAGCATGTCCTGCATTACAAAGGTCATTTACTCCGATATTGTTATTCTGGATTCATCTTTTGGAAATTTTACAGAGTCTCTCTATAAAATTCTCATGAGAAACAGGGTTTTCACACTAAGCAGATGTCTTCAGATCGTATTTTGAGATCTCTCAGTGTGCTTTTCTTTCAGTGTGCACTTCTGTGCCTTTTTGGACAGCAGCCCCGCCCCCTGATTCCTGAGCTGTCCACTGTGTCCAAAAGAGCTGGGATTACTGTACCTCAGATGCAAACAGGCAGAACAAGTCAGTGCCTAAAAATGGAATCTTGAAGCTCATTTCAGAGACAATAATCCTGAAAGCCAGGCTTTCATATGCAAGAGCCAGGCATATGGGAGAAAAGTGTTTTGAAAACTGCAAATAGCTCCCTCCAGATATCAAGACCAGAGGCCAAAGGACTCAGAATACAGGTTAGCATAAGCTAGAATCCTATGTTGGCAGCTTTCCTGGGTCAGAAAGGAGAGGCCTAGGGAGAGTGTCAAGAAGAGGTATATGTATGCTGGCCCTGGCCCCCTCTCATTCTGCAGATGAAATATTGGCCTCAGGAAATGAAAATTATGGGCATTCCAGATAGGTTAAAGGGAAAGCCAAATCAGAGGGGCCAGTGCCTCATTCTCCTGTTTGAGACTTTGGGAAGAGATTCTGCACTCAGGATTCCCTGTACCTCAACATAAAGGGATGGGGCTGGAATAGTGAGACAATGATGTGCTGCATTTAGACAGATTGGGCCTGAGCTAGCTGCTAACCACCCTCCAACCTGGTCTTCTGGGCCTATTTATGACATGAGGTCAATCCCAAAATCCCGGTGTGGGATGTGGAAATGTTGACTGCCCCAGGAAACTGGAACTAGCTTGGAGTCAGGTGTAGGTGAGCGTAAAGTATGTGGACTAGAAAATCAGAAGCTGTGACAGGGACCCTGGAATGTAGCAGTGGGTGCAGGCTTCAAAGACTGGGTAGTGATACACAAAGGCCGAATCAATGGAAATGGCTCTGTAGGGAACCAGCGAAATTCAAAAGAGTGTGTAACACTGATACACACGTGTTCCTCCTACACTTGGCTGCCACCCAAAGAGAATGGAAGAAAGGAGAAAATGGAGAAACATTGAAAAACTGAGATTGAGTTAACTTTGAAAAGATTTAGTTACATCGTGAGGTACTAAGTTTCTTTAAATGGATATATTCACATTTCCGTCTTCCTTCCCCAACACCCAGCTGCCCCGAACTACCAAACAGAAATTGGGGCTTGCGAGCAAATTACTGCTGTCTTTAGGAAAATTAAATCATTATTTTCCAGGGTCACATTTTGGTAGGCGTCAAAAACAGAGCTATATAAACAGTTATTTTTTTCCATACCTAAGTCATAATGAGTAAATTTCAATCCTTTTACATGCACATAAAATAGTGGTTGCTTCCCCCTGAAATGTGACATCTCAGCACTGAGACATTTGTTAGATTTTACATAGGTTTTATTGAGTAACTGTAATTTGCTCCTAAATCCTGTAGAGTTTCTGCTCTTTTGCATCTTTTCTCACCCTAAAACTTAGTACAGTATTCATGAGCTAAAGGTGTTGTAATACTGCACACTTTACTGACTCTCCCCCAGATCAGGCCTTGTATAGCCAGGTACATAAATTATCCTGACAGGGAGTAGAAGATAGGAGTGTCCATAGGGCATCATGTTTAAGAAATGGGATCTGGAGCCAGGATGCCCAGATCCAAATTCAAGGTCCACCATTTTGCTTCTGTTTGTCCTTGGGCAGGTTATTTAACTTATCCAAGACTCAATTTTCTCATCTATAGAATGAGCATAATGCTATTTCTTACCTCATAGTATTCTTGTGCCATTTAAATGAGTTGATGTATGCAATCCCCTTAGAGTAATAACTGACATCTACTACACACAGTATATGCATTTACTATTATTAATGCTTTGAAGATTAAATGAGTTGATAAATACAGGTAAAATGTAACACTGCTCTGGGTACATTTTAAGTGATCAAAGTGTTAGCTGCTATTGTTGATTGTATGCTGAGGAACCTGGTAGAGCGGCTCATTTAGACAGGCTTCTGAGCAAGTGGCTCACCACCATGTAGGTGCGATGTCAGCGAACTCCTGGCCTTTGTAAACTTGTTTACCTTGGAAATATTGTCTTCTTATTTTTAGCTGTTATTCTTTCTTTCCTAAAGTATTTTCTTTTTAGCATTTCTTTTGTGTTTTCCCCCGTGTTCATTTTAGCCTTTGCTCTTATGTTCTCTTTTTTTTCTTTTATCAGCTATTAGAGTTTTATTGTATTTCACTTCGTGAGCATCCTTATATCATTACTATATTTTTTGCTTGTGTTTGTGTTATTTATCTAATATACATTGTACTGTTTTTGCTGAATGTCCCTGCTTTCCTCTTCCTATTTGGTCTTGTGTTCTATCTTATTATTCCATCTCTCCATTCTGAACTCTGTTTATCTTTTCTACTTTTGAAAAGTTTTGCCCTATTCTGCCCCATCCCATGATGCAATTCCCAGATAACCAAGATTCTCTCTCCTTTGGGCGTACTCTTTCCAATACTAAATTGACTGAAGAGCTGGCAATGAATTGTGTAGAAACCCTTCTTTATGGTTTGGCATCAGCTGAAAGTAATGTAATGAGGACATATGTGAGACATGAACCAGGAAACAATACAGTGTAACAGATAAGAATACAGCTTGAAATGTCTTACAGATCTATTTTCCAGTTCCAGTTCAGACACTTACTAGCTATAGGATATTGAGCAACTTTTGTAACCTCTCTGTGCCTCAAGTGTAACAATAGTGCCTAACTAATGATGTTAATATGAATATTCAG
The DNA here is from genome assembly GCF_021613505.1 of Equus quagga. Classification (NCBI taxonomy): domain Eukaryota; kingdom Metazoa; phylum Chordata; class Mammalia; order Perissodactyla; family Equidae; genus Equus; species Equus quagga. The sequence goes on from NC_060270.1 coordinate 81,318,745, forward strand.
TAAACCACTACATGTAATGTAGTTACTGCAGAGTATAGCCCACTCTATGCTGTCCCAAATATCAGAGGCTGTTGTTATTTTATTGCAGTTGTTGTTGTTCTGTCATTATTAATATGATAATACTTAGCATCAGGTTTCTTTATTTGTCTTCCTATATGTGTAAAACAGATAGACAGGTAAGCTTCAAATTGTGAAATTAGCAGGCAGAAACATCAGTTGCATTGTGGGCGTGCATTTTTGCACATAGCTTTTGTTTAGCCCTTAGCTTTTGTTTCAGATTTTATTGGTTTGAAATATAAACATTTCTTTAGCTGATTAGGGTCTCAGTCCAGAAGTGGCCAGGGACTACTTGCCTTTAAGAAGATAACATTCGAGGCCAGCCCGGTGGCTCAGCGGTTAAATGTGCATGTTCTGCTTCAGCGGCCTGGGATTCGAGGGTTTGGATCCCGGGTATGGACATGGCACCGCTTGGCAAGGCATGCTGTGGTAGGTGTCCCACATATAAAGTAGAGGAAGATGGGCACAGGTGTTGGCTCAGGCCCACTCTTCCTCAGCAAAAGGAGGAGGATTAACGGCAGATGTTAGCTCAGGGCTAATCTTCCTCAAAAAAAAAAAAAAAAGAAGAAGAAGAAGATAACATTTAAATTTAAAAAATGGAATTAAATGCATGTGAATTTGCTATGTACTGTCAGTTGACATCTTACTCAGCTGTTGGCAAGCATTTAATCAACGTTTATTGGCATTCTTTTCTGAGATTTAAATAGGACATAAAATTTTATGACATGTAGAGTATTTTCGATAACTGTTTCATTATTTTCCATAGATAGTATGATAGTATACATGGAGAAATATCAATAAGGTACCCAGAATGCATTATTTTTGGAAGAGTAAGGTAGTTTAAAGTTTGTATAATGACAAAATGCGAGTCTACTTTTTCAGATCAGACTGTAGATTTGTGAATATCTGGATTTCTCTTTCGTTTGCTATTTTGTCTGTATCTTTTCTCTTTGTGAACACTTATGGTATAGGTCAGAAAACTAAGAATTATAGTTGTTTGTTCTGTTGTCATAAAAGATAGATGATAGTTCATAATAGTAAACTTTAGTTCCTTGGAGGTCACAAAACAAAAAGTGCCACAGGATGTAGTATATACGACAGGTATGGTTTAAACATTAGTTTGATATGGAAAGCCCAAAGTCTGATAGCTATATTAGTGTTAAATTTACTTGGTTGTTTGACCAGTAGCCACAGAGAGTCTGCCATGAGCTATTTCTACTTTAAGTAGTATATACATTCAAACTGGAAAAAGAAACATTTTTAGGGACTCTTGAATATATTTATATGTTCAAGAATCTTTCTTTCAGCTAAGTATTTTTGCTTTTAGCAGGGAATGGGCAAGCATGAGAACTGTAGTGTGAACTATGGCCAAGACCTAGTCATCTGGCTTCTATGCCACAGTCTCTGGAATTACCAACAAACAAAACTGAGTGATAAATAGGACCCCAGAATTCCACTCCTAGGTATATACTGAAAATCATTGAAAATAGATACTCAAACAAGTACATGTATAAGCATGGTCATAGCAGCACTATTCACAATAGCCAAAAGGTGCCCATCAGTGGATCAATGGATAAACAAGTTGTGATATATACATATAATGGAATATTATTCTGTCATAAAATAGAATAAAGTAGTGATATATCCTACAACATGGATGAGTCTCCAAAATATTATGCTAAGTCAAAGAAGCCAGACACTAAAGATCACAAATTGTATGATTTCATTGATATGAAGTATTCGGAATAAAGAACTCTCTAGAGACACAAAATAAATTGGTAGCCAGGGTCTGAGGGGAGGGAGTAATAAGGAGGTACTACTTAATAAGTAAGGAGTTTTACTGTGGAGCAATGACGATATTTTGAAACTAGGTAGAGGAGGTAGTTGTGCAACATTGTGATTTACTAAATGCCACTGAAGTGTTTACTCTAAAAGGGTTTATTTTATATAATGTGGATTTCACCACATTAAATTATTAAAAGAAATACTGAGTGACAAGGTTGAAACAGCACCAATGCCGTATTCTCAGAATCACAACTGGTTGAAGTAAGTCTATTCCATGAGGAGAGAATGTGGGGTTTGTCACTATTGATCCCAGGGAGCCTGATGAGGACTGGAGTAATTTTCGAGTCTTCTTGAAAGATGAATTCAATTTCCCTCTTAAATATATTCTGTTTTATTATGACATTAGATTATCAGAGCTTGTGAAAATCACTTTTAATGGCTAAGTTTCTGTGCCATGGGCTGCTTTATTTTCCATGCTTGCCTGAGACTTCAGTTAGTCTCATTGATCCATCCAAGAAAATGAAAACAGGGAAAGTGTAAATGATCATCTTTTGAAATGGGTTCTCTCTATACAATGGGAAGATAATTATACCAATGTAGATGGGAAGATGAGGTTATTCAGGCTCAAGTGCTTTATTTTTGCCTCTTAAGTTGTTTAGATTAGCCAACTATATCAATAAAATGATTTGGATAATTATAAATAGTCTTTATATTTTACGTGAACCAGCCTGTGAAGCTGTTGGTAGTTATTTGTACACATGTATAAATGGTAAAGCAAATGCTTTCCATGGCTATGACATAAATACTCAGATTTTTCAGATAAAGAAGGCCATTAAGCTTTTGTGGTCTATATCTTTGCAAGCATTTTTTGAGGTTTCTATGTATTGTCTTCCATATGTTAGACACCTTGTTATATATGTTGCATAAATGATTTCTAATCCTCAGAATATCCCTGAAAGATAAATGTGATTATTTCATTATTGCCGATGATTTAACTGAGGTTCAAAGAAGTTAAGTGATAAAAGGATAAATTGTACTAGGATTTGCCTTCAGACACTCTACTGTGTCAGGCTAGGAGACCTTGTGACTAGGATCCCATTGTGCAGTTTTCCTTTTGCAAGATTTCTTCTAAAAGAGCTCAGATGCAATTTGCAGAGCCTGCTTATGACTATTAGTTTGGCTTCCCTAAAGAAAAGTCTCATCTGTTTGCTCACATTTCTGAATTAGTGTGTATAGATAAGCTATCCAAATGTTGGCATATTGACACTTAACTGCACTGAGGAAATGGGTATATCAGTTTATATGAAAGCTTAAGTTTTAAAAGGAATTCGAACACCCAAAGTGAATACCAAGCATGCTAAAGGATGACCAGGGAGGATGTTAAATTCGGGGCATGGGAAACCTGAGCAACTGGGAATTTAAGGAAGGCAGAAATATAACAAAACTTGTGTGTCAGTCTGAGTCATTCAGAATTTAATGTCAAGTAACTCTTCCAACGCGGACTCTCTTCTTCTCATGTAGCTTCAGTGTTAACTGTCTTCCAAATTCCTTGTATTTTCCTACCACTATGCTTTTTTTTAAATTGAGGTTTAGAATGTTATATAAACTTCAGGTGTCGCCTCTATACATTTGTTGACACTTCCACTGCCTGAAATACCCCCTCCCCCATTGCCACCAATTCTTAACCTTTCTCTTTCTCCTTGTTGAAAGCCTTCCACTGTATGCTAGTCCCCTAGAAATTCTTCTCTTTCAGGAACCACTACGTGTTTTCTGTTTGAAGCACACATTTGCAACTTGGTATTTACTTTTGGACTAAGTTTTATTTTTGTATGTTTATAGCTCATCACTGTTATTGATCACAAGCTTTAGAGGGTAAATAATAGCATCTTCACCTTTTTTATCCCATCACAAGCCTTGGACATGGTATGGGCTTATCACATATTGTTGATTTTATAACTCTTGAAGGCAGGGTTTTCTAAAAATGTATTCATAAAAATATCATTTCTAGGAGAGATTGTCCTCAAAGAAGATGGTTATTGGTCAAATAAAGCTGGAAAACACTACATACCTTTTCCACCCTAGGAAATTTGCACTGTACATTGGCATTTTCAACACTCTGCGAAGTTCTTCCAATTTTACTGTTTTACCCCAGTAGTTTTGGTTTGAGTAATTCATCAGATCATTCAAAGGGGGAATAGTAAATGAAGTAGGGAAATTTTGGACTAGCTTTCAACTTTTGTCTCAAGATTATATACTTTTGGCCACAAGTCCATTTCCATTGTAGTTTGGGGTTACTCACCACTATGCACAAACAGAACAAAAGAATCATCGTGTGATAATCTTGCTTAAGGTTACATACCTAGAGGTGAAAGCACTCAATAGAAAATTAGAATGATAAAATTCTTTATAGGGTAGAATAGAATGCTCAACATAAATTGTGGTTTGCAGGCCAACAGACTACCTCTGGCCCTCATTTTGCAGAAGAACATATACTTGTTACATATGGTTGTCAATAGCACGTCAATCATGTCTATCTCCAGCCATCCATGGCTAAATTTTTCCCGGAAGAAGCCCACTTTGTCCCTGTGAAGGATGACAAATGGGAGTTTTGCTGTGGTATCTACCTTTCTAAACGCCAAATGATCTCCTGGCAGTTTTTCTTGACATAAATATCATGAACGGCTGAAGAAGCCATCATTTTTTGCACTCTATTGGTTTAGACACCAGGGGAAGTCTTCTAAGTTAAACTGAAGTAACAGAGGAAGTAATAACCTAAATGTTTCTTGGACTGGCCTTGATTGTGCATTAATTAGCATCTGTCCTGATCTGGTTGATTACAGGAGAAGATGTATCAGGGAGTCTCTGCTCAGCATCTCCTCCTCCTGAACAGATGGCTTGCGAAATTCCCTGCCGAATGGATTGTGTGCTGAGTGAGTGGACAGAGTGGTCGTCCTGCTCCCACTCTTGTTCAAATAAAAACTCAGATGGGAAACAGACCAGGTGGAGAACTATCCTGGCATTGGCTGGAGAAGGTGAGTAATAGTAAAAGTTTCAAGAATGGAGTGAATTGCCCAATTATTATTTTTTTCCGGTAAGTAATTGAGGAGTTCATATTGCGGAAGCAGCCATGCATAGGTGATATTTCTATTCCCTGAGTCCAAATTAATAGTTTTGTTTCCATGCATACCTTTTCTCTTTAATCCTCTAGGTCATCTATGCTGGGTTCCCATATTTACATGAATTGTTTTAACTCATACCTATGTACAGGCCATGAGAATCAGATGGATGTTATTTTTTATTATACTTTTTAGGGAAGAAGAAAAAGTTTGGTTGACACACATCCAGCTTCAGATAGCTCATCCAGTTGGGATCATAATTGGAATAAGTTTGGTAAAAAGAGTTCCAAATTAGGAATCAAGAGACGTGGCTTCTTGACTGGTAACTGCCACTAACATCGACAAGCTACCTGATCCGTGTGCCCTGATTTCCTGTTCTATCCTGCTGGCATATTGTGAGAGGGAAAAAGATGAAGGCTGTGAAAACGACTTTGAAGAAGCTAAAATGTGCTATGGGAATGTAAAAGGGTGACATCAGAACAAATTAGAGGAGCAACTGTTCCTATCATTGATAGCAATGGTCTATGTCCCCAGACACAGGCGGCATTTCTTTCAGGACCTCTCTTGGCTTCGTCTGCCTATGGCTTTTTTAGAACAGCGGGGTGGTGTGGCCACTGGCTGTGAGGAACTCCTTTTTAAACAAGATTCTGTTCTTTGATCCTGAGAAATGGGGTCAGGGTCAAGATGAACGCAGCTTTTCATATTCTTAAAGTGCTGTTGCGTCCCCCTCTTGTCTTTTATATTTCTGGAAGGAGAAAAAAGCCAGTGATATTTAATGGGGAAAAAATAGCAAGAATAACAAAACCAAGGTCACAAATCTCCTTGAGCATTTGGCCCACTGAATAAAACATTATAGTGTGGAAGAGTAGGAAAAAATCAATACTTTAGATAAATACCTGTTTTTACATGGATATAAAAATGTGAAAGAAAAGACAGTAATGAAATTTGATTGTCTGACTCACCCAATACCATAAGGATGCACATCTGTATGGTCTCCTTGCTAGTGGATAACACCTTATCCGATGTTATTTCAGAGTTTAAGGACTGGCTCTCTCCTGCCAAACTTTAAGAGATACCTCTGCATTTCTCTAATTGCAGTAAAATGCACTGTTTGATGGAGGACAGTTGTCTTAAAATGGTTCTCTGGGAAAAATAATGCTTTCTTAGGAAGGAGAGACCAAATATAGGTTAGGTAATTTGTGTGTATATGTGTGTTTGACCTAATATCACTTTAAGGTCATGGGCTATCGTGTCTGACTAAGTTATGTAAGCAGAGTAATATTCAAATGAAAGGAGATTTCCTTGGACTTTATCTCAGAGATACATGCCCCAAGAGGTGTGCAGTAGAATCAATCAATTTTTAGTCTAATTTATGTATACTACTGCTCATTATTTAGGAGAGAGGAGTACAATATATTGTCTCAGGTTGTTACTCAGAACAGAAGAACCATGGCCTTAGAGTGGGAAAAAGGGTGCAGTGGCTCAGGCCTTATGAATCTTGTGTCCAAAAGGCCATCTTTGTAGACCATTAAAACAGCAAAAACAACAAAAATAAGAATGGCAGTAGCAAAAACAGCAACATCATAATAACAACAGCAACAACAATGCCTTCTTTCTGATTTTGATTTTTTGCAGGTGGAAAGCCATGCCCCCCTAGTCAGGCCCTCCAAGAATATCGTTCATGCAATGACCATTCCTGTATGCAGCTCTACTGGGAGACATCACCTTGGAGCCCCTGTTCTGCAGACACATTGGTAACTGCCATTAATGAAACCATTGGCTGGAATGGAGAAGCTACCTGTGGTGTGGGCATTCAGACACGGAGGGTCTTCTGTGTCAAGAGTCATGTGGGACAAGTGATGACCAAAAGGTATTATCAATAATTTATAGAAAGTTCACATGATTATTGCATAGCCGAGTGCTTTTGGTCAAAAGCATTTAGCAAGCAATGAATATGACTCAGTTTGTGCTAGAGTAAAAGTTTTTTTGTTTTGTTTGACTCTTAAAGAATAAAAAATTTGCCTTAAATAGAGGTAAACATAACTCCAATATGGATCATTAGTAAAGTTATAATATGTGCATTAGTTAGTGGATAAAAGTAAATAATGCCTGCAAATATTGAATCAGTTTGAGTAATCAAACACATTTTCTAGAGCTGATCTTAGTATTTTGGGCTCTTTTTCGATCATATCCAGGCTAAGTCAACATGAAGGTAGATTCTACACTTTGACAGGATAGGGTTATGTTACACTCTTCTTTAGGTTCTAGTGATCTTTTCTAGAGTGAGCAATAAATCTGTACAGCCATTTTGAATAGACTATTTCATGCCTTCAAGTAAGTTACAATCTAATGCATGTTATACTCTGCACTTGGAGATATAAATTGAAAAAAAAAAACAGTAGGAGAATTTGGACATGGGAACTGCATGTAGATATACAAAAGAGTCAAGAACAATTGCAAATTATGGAGGAAAAAGAGTAATTGACTAGAGAACTCAGCTGTGGGAATTTCATCTCTAGACCAAATGAGGAGACATAACTGTTCCTTGCGTCTGTGTAGGCACGCTAGTGTAGAAGAAAATGTAAGGGATCTATGCAATGTATGGAGACTGGGTGACTATCTTATCCATAGAGATTTCCCAGTGGCCATCTTTAAACTAGTCCCCTTCTTGTGGTAAAAGACCCCACCCCAGTCACAGAGGTGGTGGGTCAGCAAGATGGGCTGGTGCAATCTTTTGTCTAGTGTCAAGACACTAGGAAACTTAGAGCTCTTCCCCAGGAATTTCAAGTTGGGAAAATGAAACACTCTTTTTTCTGTTCGTGATGCTCTAAGTATATGAATTGAGAGTTGCCACAGCTGTGGTCAGGTGTGGTGGAAAAAACAGGAGAATAGAGTAAAACTGATGCTTAGAAAGAAGTAGAAACTGAAGCAGAACAAATCCTGGCAGCATCAAATGCTGGTCCCATCTCCCTTAGGTACACACCTGCCCTTCCTGGAAACACAGGCAGATACATCTACTCTTCTGCCTAGTTCAGTCCACTTTGTGTTGCTGTCATGGGCAACTCAAACATCTGATTACTTTCATCTTGGGGCACCATGAAGACAGGCTCTGGGCCTTATCCATACTGCCATGGAAACCACTTTAGCTGTGTGTAAGGAACATCACGGAAGCTCAGTTAGGGGAAATGAACTGCTGAGGGCAGAAATAGTGCAGCCTGGCCAGATGTTACTGGTGTTGGAGCATGTGATGTGCCGATGGTTTTGCAAATGCAAGCGAAGATAACTATGACTTGAAGTAAAACACGGCTAGGAAGACCTCATCTTTCTCTCCACCTGAATGTGGCTTCCAGAGGGCTGGGGTTGGGCATTCTTCATTGATGAAACTCCAGACTTTAGGACAGTGTCTGGCATATCATTAGTGTTTCATAAATATTATTAGAATTCGTGCGTGAACTAGACCTGTGTGCAGGAAAGTGACAGGGTTTGACAAGGTTTGGATATGAACTGCAGAAGATTGAATGAACCTGATGTTTTTTTTATCTTTTGATAAAGAAAACATATTTTATCTACCCTGATGAATTTTGGCAAAGGGGACAGCCATGAAGAATAATGAATACATTATGCATGTGACCTTCTGCTGTTACTAACTCATAAATGTTATTTCTGGTTTAGCTTCCAATTGTACTTTGCTTGTATTTTTTGGAATATCAACTATGTCACTTGTGTTTTTCAACTTGCCTAGTATCCATAGCACCATGTGGACTGAATGAAATAATGGAAGTTATAGCCAAACACAGATGATAATGTTTGCATATCACCTGGTTCAGGTGATAATCCAACTCATAGAGTTACAGTAAAATCCTAAAAGGGCAATAAAGTTATTATGCAGACATGGAACTCCTTTTATCTTCAGAAGGATTGCAGCCTTGATAATGTTTATTTTTATGATGTAAATTTTCAACTGCTTAAAAATGATGCATGAAATACTAGCTTGAATATACAAATAAAAATAAATATGCCTTAGGTATAGTAGTAAACCCTACATAAAATGCAGCAAACTGTTATTCCTTGTAGTAATGAGAAAAGTTAGCATGCCTGAAGTCTGATCTCCTATCCACAAAACTTTTCAGCTGTGATCCGCAACAGGAAAAATCCACTTGATATGAATGCAATTTATCTGTGTCTTAGCAAAGGGGCATTAGAATTGAGACTGACACCTACTGAATAAGTTATCATCACATTTTAAAGGGCTATTTGGACATGAAAAGTTGGATTATATGTACAAATAGCCCTCTATTTCCTCTTCTAAGCTCATAACTACTTTGAATGACAGTTTTTTAATAAAGTCTGAGCACATCAGCTTACTCAGATGTTAACTTAATATTTTGTGACCAAAAAAATCCTAAGACTAAAAGTTTATAGTTTGAAGCATTATTCACAAATATGCATTTGTTTGAAAATTTACATGAGACTAAAATGTTACTGTTACAATGAATAACCTCCAGTTTTGCTCGGTTTACCACCGCAGAAAACAACTTGCACAGATGTTTCCCCTAACACACACATATATAAAGACATCGTTAATTACTTTTTGCACTGTTAATGAGGTTGGAGACTTAACAACCTAGTTTTCATTCTGACTGTCTGTCTCCAAACAATCCTGCTAAATATGAGGAGCTTACTCTGCCTTTAGTAGAGTTAATTAAAATTCTTGAGGTTAATGAGATTAATTGAGCTAAGAAATTAATACCTAGTGTCCAGTGAGGCACATAGGGAGATAGTGAGATTATCAGCAGTGGAAAGTATCCTTTGCTCTGCCCTTTCAAAAAATATGTATTTTTGTTCTTTGTCCTGTGAAAGCTACTGCAGTGGAAAAAGATCCCCTGCCACTTGTGAAATCCCTGGGGTGGGGATAGGGGGATAGAAATAAGAAAGAAGAAGAAAATATCTTAAAGGAAGAGGTGCCTTCAAAGTAGAGAGAAGGAAGTATGTTTCCATGGAACGGATGGGCTAACATAATGTGTTTTATCTCTAAACCCGCTGCACTGGGAGCCACAGAGTTCCTTGCAAGTTCTTGCTTCCCTGGGTTGGTATTTTGGTTGCATGTAATTGTATAGGTGAGAATGTTACCACTGTGTGAGTAATAGAACTGATCATATCAGAAAATGAGAACTAGCTAGGACACAACTGAAACAGAAGTGAGAGCTTATTGGGATATTTTAGGGGTTTTGTTTGACTATTCAGTGCTTTTTGTTTGTTTGTTTTTTTCAGTTGCAGTGTACAAAAAATAATAAAAAAGATTAAAAACACACAACTCAAAGCCTTCCAAAAGTCCTGATAAGGCCCTTTCTGCCTTTAATGTGAAAACATCTGGTATTTTGTGCAATATAGTAATACGGAGCTCCATTTAAACATTTACTGTTTAAAAAGTTAGCAGGTTTGCCCTGGGTAACTGAGTGAGACAGTGCATCAGTTCCTGGGTCACAGGGCTGTTCAAGGAGATGGAGCACTGTGTGTCTGCATCTCAATGATGGAGGCATAACTGAAGAAAGGCAGGTCTTTGTAACTTAATTTGATGCATTTCAGCATAGTGCTTATAAGGGACCCAAGGCTATAAGGTGACAAAAAGACAATTGTTAGAGAACATCCCAGTGCAAGTCCAGGAAAATACATTCGTTGAAATGAAGTACATTCATCCTTTTATCAAGAGCACTGCCAATCTAGGATCAGAGTGTTACAGGAAATGAGAAAGTATAAATTATGACATACTTTCTATACTAACTAAAAAGTGTATCCCTATGTTTCCCTGGGTTTTAAGACTTCAATTTTATTTTGGAAATGGCTGGATAAATTAGTCTAATATCCCCAGGGATTTATTTATCCTCAGGCTCCAATAGCATAGAATACTATTCAATCATTCACTTACGGTTACTAAATATTTACACTGAGCTAAAATATGGCACTTTTAAGATATGATGTACGATGGAATTCCACCATCAAGTCTTTTGAAATTAGTGTATGTATCCTGCATGCATGTGTGTGCACATTTGCACCTACCCACCCACCCACCTGCACACACGCAACAAAACAGCAGCACAAAAGATGTCAAAAGCCTTTTTTTGGTCAATGACAATACAACAATACAGAAAAAAAAAATCTTACAGCTTTTAGAAATGGAGGGCACATAAGTTCCTAATGGTCAAAGAGAATATTTTTGAAGACTAAGAGGAAATTTATGAAAATTGGAAATGTGATAATCCTTGAGAGGGTAGACAACATGTAAATAGAAAGGAAGAGGAAGTTGAACCCCTGAGAAAAAGGTCAACCTCTTGGCATAAGAAATGAACAAAAAAGACAGTTTCATTGACAGGAAAATATTTGGCTCCTATGAGACCAGAAATCACATTCCAGGAGAACCCTCAGGTCATGGCCTCTATAAAAGCAACATAACCTGAATTTGACCTTTACCATTGAGGACGTGATATTGTTTCTCTCTCATGGACTTAAAGGAAGAACACAGAAAGAGAAAGGGGCCATGTTATGGAAACCTGACATTATGCCCAGTGAGTATTTATTGTGAGTGATGACAATAAAGGGTAAATAAAGTACACAGTATCAGTTCCCTAAAAATGATTAACGCTTCCTCCTGACTGAAGGGAACAAGGTCTCTACAATACAAGCCACCCTCTTCAGAAAGCCTGAAGGCAATGCCACGCATATTTCTAAGCTATTTTGTGAATTCATGAGTGAGTGAGAATTGGCTGGGTCAGTGTAGGCCCCCCAGCTCTATTGAGGACACGGGAAGTTGATGTTACTCAAGCTGTACTTTCATTTCCAACCCTATACCAGGAGAAATTGGAGAGGAGTTAGAATAAACAGCAGCACAGTTAAGGACTTGGGAATGATTTTAGTGTGTTTTGCTATGTCTAGTGCAATGTGACATAAATTTTCCTTCCCAGAGTAGCTTGTTTAAATATCACCAAATCCTCATAAAGACACGCTTCTTTCTTTCTACTGTTATGTTCATTGAATTGATCTCTTTGATAGACAGTTCTTTGATAGTGTATTAAGGAAGTTAATAATAATACCGCTAATAATTAATGTATTGAGCAGTTCTTTTTCTGTGAATATATAAATTTTCCACTTTATTTTTATCAAAGTATTATATGCTCCATAGAAGAAGTAAAATAATACATAGTAGAAGTAAAATAAGGGACTGATGATGGAAAGCACCAGGTCCCCAACCATCTCCTACTCCAATTAGTACCCTACGTCTCCAAACAAACACGTGTTAACAGTTGATGTGATTTTTTTCTCTCTCTCTCTTTATTTTGACTGGGTAAGCCTTCACATGGTTCACAAATTATAACAATATACAAGGAGATATATAATATATAACAGTGAGAAGCCTTATGGCCACCCCTGTGCTCATCCACTGCTTCTCGACCTCGTGTCCTTCCACTGGCAACCACTCGATTAGTTTCTTATCTACGTCCATTGTGTCTTTATGTTAATACAAGCAAACACAAGTGTATATTCTTACCCCTCCTCCCTTTCTGATATTTACCTCCTAACTGTGAATGATGTATGTTTCACATACCATTCATATATCTCTTCATTTATCAATTTAAAATGTCTATCCTTTGATTCCCTCTCATGAAAGCGATGAACCTTAGCCCACTTACGGTAACATCTCTCCCTACTCCCCCCATGTTGTTGGTGTTCTGTTGGTTTGTGACATTAGTACTTTTGATTCATGTTCTTAGAACTTTATTTCTGATTTCATTTATATTTAGATTGTCTTTCTGCCCACTTCTTTGTTGGATGAAGACATCTAAACCTCTACTCTGTCTCCTTCCCCTTCCATCTCTCATCTTTTGCCTACTGCATTTTCACCTTATGGTGGCAGGAGTGACATCATGTACGTTCCGTTCCACAGCTAAATTCTGTCTTCCATGTTTTGCTTATGTATTGTGTCTAAAGTTTAAAATCTAAGAAAATGTTTTTATTTTTTGTAATTATGTAAATTGATGAGGTCTGTTGTCAGTTAGATTCTTCTCCCTTCTTAGATGATCTATTTTCTTTCTCTTCTCCCTCAACCATTATTATCTCTTCTCTTACAAAATTTTTCTTGGTGTTTGAAATTTGGACAGTCTCTGTGTTTGCATGTTGGTCATTTTGTGTACAATTGATGGATTTTCCTTTGAATTGTCATCCCTCGGTCAGCTCTGTGCTTTTTAATCCATTATTTCCTTGTTAACTTTATCTCCTCCATTGTCTGTTCTCTCCTACGGGAAGCTCTATTGTCTATTTGGACTTGCTAGACTGGTGTTTTTTCTATCATAATTTTTTTCAAGTTCTCTGTCCCCATGTGGCTTTGGGTCCATTATTTATTGTTTCAGTGTCTCAGTTTATCATCTGAAAATGAAGATTATAATGCCTCTCACTGTTATCTTTAGGAACAAATGAAGGACTGTAGCCAAAGCACTTAACTCAGCACTAACCATCTAGTGCCAGAGCTCATGCTGTTAAGCTTTATACACAGTGCATTTCTGTGCTTTGTAAGAAACTTATGGGATACAATTTGAAATGCAAATACTATACGTTGTGAGTACTTTCCTGTTTTTCTTCTTAGCATATCGCTGTTTTAGAAGATAATACATGTAGTTTTTAGTTCTCTGTATTCATAAAAACAAGCAAGCAAGCAAGAAAACAAAAACCTGATTGCCATTTTCTGAGACTTTAGTTCTTTCAAGTGATTTTGAATCCGTTGACTATTTATATTAGTTTCCTCCCAAGTTAGAGCATTAATGATCAGCAAAATAACACAGTTGAAGTATTTCTCTTGTTACTGCCAGTTAGTATATTTGTTATTTGCGATCTGTCATATTTTGCTTACTCCAACTCATCAATCAGCATGTTCTAAAGAGACACTTGCCAATTATTTGAATATTCTAAATTTCTGTTAATTTTCAAAAATGTATAGTATAACTAACTGATCTTCAATGATTTTTGTTTCCCAACATATCCATATATTGCCTTGTATTTTCCACTTCCTTTTGTAGGATATCACTGATTTGGTATATTACCCTGAATAAAACACTTTTCAAAAAATATATCAGATATGTTCATTCTGAAAAAATCAAATATTTGAATTGATGCTGATGAGGAGACACTTTCTTAGCATTTGTCCCTCATTAATTTCAGGAATTGTTCTTTCCCCAGTCTAGTGAAAAGTATTTTGATCTCTGGGTCAAGAGAACTGAAGTCTGGTTCAGCTCTGCTTCTGGCTGTGAGCCCTTGGGCAAGTGGCTTCACCTCTCTGGGTCTTTCTTCCCTGTCTATAAAAGGAACAACAGGGCCACAATATTTTCTGTTCTGAAACCCTGTGGTTCTATGTTAAACCACTTACTTTGTCCAGGAGGCATTGATAGGTTCTCTTTACATTGACAGATGTCCAGATTCTACTCAGCCTGAAACAGTACGTCCTTGTCTCCTCCCATGCAAAAAAGACTGTATTGTGACTGCTTTCAGTGAGTGGACACCCTGCCCAAGGTTGTGCCAACCAGGTAGGTGGATTCTGTTCTTTTAGTGCTTTCTTTCCTAACAACCCGATTGTTTTCCCCGCTGCTAAATAGGTGGAAGATTGTGGAATGTGAGTACCCTCCTTTTCCATTTTCCTGTCACTCTGGAAACAAGGTTTGTAACATTTGTAAATGCAGCCTTGGATTTCCAGATCCATCAAAACTTGGCAGGGAAAACATATTCAGTTATATGCCATAATTTCACTGGTATGCATTTCAGGAGTGCTCATCTTCTATTAACCCAGTTGTGGCATTTTGAACAACTATTCACATGTCATTCCTTATAAGCATAATCATCATCACAATTTCTTTGTGGTTGCTGTGTGCTGAGAGTCTGACTCCAGGTATCTTCCTTAGAATATAGTGCCTTAAACACTATGCTTGCATCACTGATAAATATAAGCCTGTGGGAGAATGAAGGAAGATACATTAAAAAGTGTTGACCAGGTACAGAAATTGGCAATATGAGATTTGTATTTCTTTACTCTTAATGATGATGCTTGATACACCTGGGTGTATTTCAAAGGCTGTGATCCAGGATACTTAATACCTAAATCGTAAGAAACACACAGGAGCACTTTGGTAAAATGACCCTCTTTCTTAGAACATATGTTTTCCCCATGCTTATTGCAGTCCCCTGATGAGTTAGTCCTTGTGGAGATACAAGTACTCCAGGTCTCAAAGCTCTGTTTTGGCCTAAGACCTAGAGTTAATAACTTGGTCCCTTTCTGTAGTCTCACACCCTACCCTCGGTCCTATAAATCTTACCATTGCCACAGTAAGAAAAGGCACATCCAAGAAAAGGAAGGATGGAAAGAATATCACCGGTAGTTCCCAGAGTAAATTGAGTCTCAGCCACACATCCCTGGCTTTCTCTTGGCAGTCACATCCTCGCAAGCAGGGCATGGCTCTCACTCTATTGCTGCACTAGCCTCCTGGAGGAAGGGAAAAGGAAGTATTCAGTTCTGCAAAGAGAGAACCTGTCACAGAGATTGAGAGCACTGACACATCGAAAATCCCTACCTTGTGCACCTAGGATCCCTCAAATGCTCTTTGACTCACACATCTTCATGGGAGTGACAGGACAATAGGGCCAACATTGACAGAGATTGGACTGCCACTTCAAACCACCTCTCAGTGATTGGCAAAGGGATAGTGACAGCTGTTGAAGATTATCATCATGAGTGTCTTATATTATAATGTTGGGACACCTGCATAAAATTTTTATAAATGTGCTATTTTATCTTCTTAATGATCCTTTATCACAGAATTAGTATAATAGCACCTAATGAGCTTTGCTTATGGATAGAATAAGAAATAAATATATGGAATATGGAAGAGCTTTGAAAATACAGTGGAATATTTATCTGATATTTTGAGGGTTGGAAACAACTACTTCTTCCAGAAACTCTTTAAAACTCATATTCCTGAATGAAGATCCAAAGTAAGGGAACTGGATGAAAGTGTTTGTTGAGTAGCCCGGGGAACATCGTTTTCAGACAGAGTGGGTAAGAAAAGCTATGACCTCTATTCTGAACCATCTGAAAGGCAGCATCTAGGAGGCTGAATTTTGGAATTTTAATGGTAATGTACCTGAAAAACATTCAAGCTCCTAAAGATAAATATTGGAAATGTGGGAGAAGATAAAATAATCTATGATGATGGAGTTTTATTGACGTTCAGCTATTTCTTTTAGCTGCTTCCTCATGAGAAATTAGTATAATTCCTCTGTTAAAGGGTTATAAGAACGTAAAAGACTGAATTAGAAAGAGTCTCCTATTGGCAGCCAGATATTGGTGTTGGAGCTGTCAAGATCCCCCACACTTAAGGAGGCATATTATTTGTGTTGTGTCAGGGTGCCCTAGTGGCCAGAGATTTCTTCAGCTACTGCTATGTCATGTATTCTACATTCAAGAAAATTCTCTCTCCTGGCTGCTTGAGAGTCTTCTCCTAGCACTGGCTAAGAGTGGAGGAATCATAGGGCATGTGAAATGATTGCTCTTCCAGCAATTTGAAATTTTGCTACCATTTCCAGAGATTCAATTCATTATTTAAATGGCTGGCATTGTAGTGAAAGTAGTTCTAAGTCTCTGTGGTCTCTTTTTGACTCCAATTTTTCAAGCCTAGATAATTCTTTTCACAGCCTGGCAGTCAGGGGGCCTGAAGGAGGAAAGATTCAATTTTCAGATTTCTTCCAGCTTTCCACTTCAATCCTATTTACCCTCATGTCTCATTTATACCTAGGGACCAAAATATTATTAAATAACCATGGGTTAATTAGGGGAGGACTATGAGAGGGAGGAGATTATTGGAGGAACTGGTAGCCGTAAACCGATGTTTCTCAAGCTTTATTGCCTCTGAATCACCTGGAAGCCTTATTAAAATGCAGATTTTCAGCTCCATGGGTAGAAATTCTGATTCAATAACTATAGAATACCCAAAACTTGAGTTGTAAGAAGCTGCCACGGAATGGTAATGCACTTCTCCTCGTATGATAAGAGAAAGGACCATAGATCCATGGACAAACACTGCTTGAACTGGACATAAGACCTGTTTTTCAGCTTCTTGAATGCATCGTGTTCTTCCCAGCTCAAGCATTATAGAATGCAGTGGCTGAGAACATAGACACTGGAACCAGATGGCCAGGGTTGATGTCCAAGGACTGTGCTGTGATGATGGGTACATTAATTAATCTCTCTGTGCCTCAGTCTCCTCATCCATCAAATATGGTTAATAATCACACCTACATATAAGGAAAGCACTTGGAGCACTGTCTTGCATGGAGTAGGCCCTGGGCAAGCATTTCTATCCTTGTTCCAAGCCTTTGCACCTGCTGTGTAAGGCTGGCACTGTGTTCAGCTGCCCTTCTTTTCTGGGCCCTTGGCCTGTGCATCTGCAGGGACCTGCTGTGCAGCACTCTTTCCCCTGGGAATGTTATTCTCATCTCCCGGACTACATTAGACCCTCCCCCATCCACTTCATTAGCTAGATCACCCCACACATCCTGCACATCCTCTTTCTGACATTCCTAGACTTATCTTTATTAACTTTGCCTTTGCTAGGTTGTAAGTCCACGAATGCGTGACCACTTCTGTCGTCTTCACTGTTGCATCCTCTAAACCCAGCATGGTATGGGGCATATTTGTCACTCAATAAATATTTTCTTAAATGGATATATGTCCTGTAAAGAGAGAGAAAGTTGTGGCTTTGAATCCAGGCAGTAGATTTTCTGTCCTTGAGAGTGTCCTTCAAAAGATACTTTAGGAAACAGTGTTTTAAAGCAGTACTTCTCAAACTTAAAGGCTTATGCAAGTCCTCTGGGGATCTTATTAAAATGCACATTCTAATTCAGAAGACTCTGACAGGACCTGGAATTGTACCTTTCGACAAACCCCCAGGTGATACCTGCATGTTGGTTACAAAGCTCCAGGTGGGCATGGGGTTCATTAGAAATTTCTGAGCAAGGCAATGACATGGTCAAAGTAGTAAAGTGAGAAGTGTGGACTGGGGACAGACCAGCAGGTGGGGATACAGGTTGGGTGGGATTGGGGTGGAAAGAAGTGGTTTAACCTAAACTGAGAGATCAGGAGAAGGGTGGGCCTGAGCAGGTGGCAGCCCCGACTAATGAGGATAGAGGAACTCTTTTTTGCAGCTGTGGTTTCATGTTGGGTCATCAAGTTTGAGAAGAGTTTATGTTTGTGGTCCCCAGATTTGGCTGCACAATAGAATCACCTGGAGATCTCTAAAATATACTGACGCCTACTCCGAGACATGATTTAATTTTGATATGACCAGGAATCACTGGATTATGTGAATTCCAAACCAAATCCATTCTACCTCTCAGAAAGCCCAGGGGGTACAGGGGGTAGAGTGTACCAGGAGGGATTTCTGCCTTAGCACTGGGGGAATTGTATCAGGTTTTGTTTGGTCTTGGCTGGGTTCATGATCTAAATCTGTATGACTTTTAAAGCATTCTCAAGCTGTGAACAATCTCTAGCCAGTAGCAAGCCATGCTTCCTATCTTCTTACTCTGCCTCATCGGAGTCTCTCCTTAAAGGATTAATGGTAGTCCCCCATTCTTCTAAGCAAACCAAATATTTATCAAGCTGTGGCCCTGTTTTCATCTTTCTAAATTTTAAGTCCCAGTAATATATTAGCCAAATGATCAAGAACCATTCTTTGCTACTTTTCTTGCTATTTCCTCTTATTCTTCCTTAAGCCTGTAAAGCAAGTGCCTGCCTGAAGCATCCAATGTTGTATTGCTTAATAATAGCAACAATTTGTTTATTGTGAGGTTCCCAGACCCGTGGAGTTTTTTCAGTGTACAGATGTCCGACTCATTTCAGCCCTGGTTAGTCAGAATGTCTTCATGTTGAAGGGACATTGCAATATTAATAAGTGACTCCATAAATGACTCTTACAAGTGGGCAGGGATGAGAAACACTCATTTAGTGTTTTATACTTTACAGGATGTCTTCCCATACATTTTAGCCGGCTGTTGGAGATCATTGATAATTGTTTGCCTGAGTAGTATTGGAAATCATCTTGGCCACTGCTCTCATAAGCATCACATCTAATGTTTTTACATTAAACTCACAAATCAGTACTGACTTTCCAAGATTTCTCTCAGACTATCTTTAAAGGGGCTCACTTACATTTTCTACATTTAATAATGTGAATTTAAGACATAAGCATAAAT
The DNA here is from genome assembly GCF_021613505.1 of Equus quagga. Lineage (NCBI taxonomy): Eukaryota > Metazoa > Chordata > Mammalia > Perissodactyla > Equidae > Equus > Equus quagga. The sequence continues at coordinate 81,337,986 of NC_060270.1, forward strand.
AATACAATGTTAATACAAAATATTAAGGGTTAATAGAATGTACTCTTGTGTAGCCATCACCAAGTAAAAATAATCATCAACCTATGACCACTTGTGTTTTGCCTGTACTACCTCTATCACGTCTTCCACCACCAGTGGATTATTTTTGTATAGTTCCTAGATGTGAATATCACTGCCATGAAGGGGAAAAATATGTAGGAGATAAAGCTATTAGCCTGGAAGATAAAATGAGGCATGTTCAAAATAGCTGTTCCTGTAACTTTCTAGAAACCATGGAGCTAATGATTAATTATTTGTCAATCTCAAAAATTAAAGGCTTAAGGAGCTCCTTTAACTTTCCTCCCTAAGGGGCAAGCTGGAGAGCAGTGTCATAGTAACAGGAAGGCCACAGGCAAACTGCTGGTGGGAATTGGCAGGAAGCTTCATTTAGTGGTATCCTTTGTTCCTGTGTCAAACCTCCTGGAGTTGTGTTTTGAGTTTTCAGTATCAAAGATCAGTAGTGTTTTTAATGCCTAGGTGGTATAGTGCAGTGATTAAGAGCATGGACTCTCGAGTTAGAGTTCCTTGGTTCAAATCCCACCTTTGCTGCAAAAAGTCACTTTAGACTCACTTTAAACTTGCTTTGTTTCAATTTCCTCCTTTCTAAAATGAGATAATATTAGCGCATACTTCAGAGAGCGGTTATAGGGATTAAATGAGAATAGTACACATGGAAGAATGCCACGTACATGGAAATTTATTATTATTATTATTATTAATATGTAAGTTCCTTAAGATCAAGGAACTTGTCTTTCATTATATTAGTGTCCTGCAGTATATAGTCCTTTGTGTGCTGTTATTAGGGCCTTGTTTTCATGTCTGTTTTTTTTTTTATTGGACAGATGATAAAATCTAGTGGGCAGAAGTCTTCTGGTTTCATTAATGAACTTCTAGTGCTTAGCACAACGTCTGGTATATGTTGGGCATTCAGTAATTGTTGCTGAATGAATGCGCAAGTGAACTCCATATCTTTCCCACATCCAGTTCTAATTCCTAAATACTTTATTTCCATTTAGATGAAGCTACAGCATTAATGGATTCTTTGATGGGTCCCGGCCAATTAAGGGGAAAGAAATTGGTCATTTGGAATGTCAAATAGGTCAAAAATCACCTATTCTGGACTTCAGAATTTCTCCTACTCCAAGGCATAATAGCACCACTCTCTCTCTTTACTTACCCCTTTCAAGGACATATGATCCCTTCCTTCTCCCCACAGACCCATCTGTACTTTTGTCCACCCAGGAAGTAGAGGATGGAGTGCTAATTTACTCCTAAATAATGAGGAATCTACTGTGTTTGAGTAACCAAGATTTGGGGCCTGGAACACTGGCCCCCAAAATAGCATTGAAGGCAATATAATGATCTAATGACTTTCTTTGAGAAAGTGACTTAACCTAAATCTCAGTTACCAGCTCTATGAATTTTGGATGTTATCTATTCCCATGTGTTTTTTGAAAAACTAAGTAAAATAAGATGTGTATCTCACATATATGTCCCAAGCCCCAGCCCCGATACACAGAGTACAGGTGCCCTTGTTTTTACAAGCTCCATTGGTGGTGACATGCCCCTGTTAGTGTGTAATTTAAAGCCCATAGATCACCACATAGTTTCAGTACTCAATAAATATTCCTGAAAATTTAGTAGGAGGAATGATAAACACTTGGGCTTGTAGAGATTACAGTTTTCAATCATACTTCTGCCAAACTGAGGAGTTCTGCTGATAAAATTCATAAAAGAAACTTTCAAATCATAGGGAAAAAAAGAGAGATAAAATTCTCTTAATTTCTTTTTTTTGTCTCCCATGTGTTTTTTTCCTTAAAATTTGGCACCTTCTGCCTGTCTCTATTAAAACCCAGTATGAGATGAATTTGATTTGGCAAAAAATCAGATTTGGAAAAAGAAACAAACCTAATTATTTTTAGACCATTTTATTAGAGCCCATGACCATATCCAGACCTGGAAGAACACCATTGGGCTATAAGGAGAGCTGCTGCTCGGAGGTCAGAGCTCTAAGTTGGTGTTACCCACACCTCTCTGTCAGAGCAAATGTTAGTCCAAGTAGTAGCTGCTAAGGAAACATTCTCAGTCCACATCTGCCTCCTGTCCCTACTGCCTCTTCTTTCTGGACCAGAGACTGATGTACAATTATAAGGACCTGGAGTTCACAGTACCACTAGCTGAGACTTTTCTTTACCTCCTAGAATGACGCCGGGAGGTAGGTCTATTGTACATGACTAAGAGGTGAGGAATGCCCGGCTCAAAAAGATGAAGTAAATGGTCTGGAGGTTACCCAGTATGTCAGAGGCAAAGCTAGAATTAGGATCCAGATTTCTCCAACTCCAGAGCCTGCCTGTTTTCATTCCCACAACAAGTTATTTCTTATATCCATAGGCACAGCTAATCTTGTTTGTTTATTAGCAATTCAAGAATTTGAAGGCTGGTACCTCTTAGGCCTGTGGCACAGGCTCTGCATATTGTAGATATTTCACACATTGCTGTCGTGTGTGCTATTTCATTGACCATCAGGAGAGTTTGATGACAAAGGAACAGCTGTTCTATTAGTCTTGCTCCATAAATGACTCCATAATGGGCTCTTCATGGGAAGCTCTCCTGGTCATTTGGTCCAAAAGGAGCAAAGAGCAGGTCAAGAAACCTGATTTAAATTAAACTTGCTACATTGCCTTTCCTGGGGAGCCTATACAGTTATAGAATAAAAAGCAGACAAGTTCAAACTCTTATTACTAAAAAGCTATAACTTCAACATGACTTTGCTTCATATCAGTCTCTTCCTGTCAAACTAATAATAGCTATAATTTATTGATATGTATTATCCTATTTAATTCTTCAACCATATATGGAAGGAACTGTTACAACCCCATCTTACACATGAGAAAATAAAGGCTTAGATATAGTGCCCAAGATTGCAGAACTATTAAATGGCAAAACCACATGGAATCCTAGGGTCTTAACCACTCATTTATTCAACAATAAACATTTCTGATCACTGTGTTCCAGGTGCTGTGCTAAGTACTGTGTATACGCATAGAGTGGTGAGTGAAACACACATCCCTCCACAGTCTAGTGGAGGAAACTAAAGGCATTGAGCATATAATTATCTAAATGAATATGCAAAATGTGGTATGCGACAGGCAGAAATTCAGAGTACTATGAGAGAAAGTAGTAAGGAAAATCAGAATTCCCCTCTGTCTAGAATATTTTTCTCCTCTTCTCTACTGTTTGCCCATCTTACTAGATGTAAATCCTTCTCTCCTCCACAGAATTTGTCCTGACGCGCCTGCTGGAAATAACCACTCTCATTCTTGAGTTCCATAACCCTGTCTGAATGACTTGCATTCTACCTGTTGGTAAATGTGTTTTGTGTCCCTCTGAAGGAATGTGAAGTCCTTGAGGTCTGAGCACTTTTCAGTTTTCATTCCAGAAGTGCCTAGAAATAAACTAAAGACAGACTAAAATTCGGTAAATCGGTGTCAAGTAAGTGGATGCCAGTTAGAACCTATTTGCTTAAGCAAACCTAACAAACTTCTCAAAAGAAAGTGGATCTGCCTTTACAACTAAATTTCTTTCATAAATGATTTGTGCGGCTTCTGCAAGAACACACATGATGATGCTGGCTGGCTGCTGGAGATGGAAGATGTGAAACTTAGAGAATCAGATCTGTCTCTGGTTTCCTGGCAAATGTGATTAGAAGGGAAACATATTCCATCCCTTTTATTTATTTGTTTACTCGTTTGTTCATTAATTCACTCATTCATTTGTCCATCAGTCTTTTTGTTTATTATTATTTTTAATGACTTTGTATATGCATCTCATGGGAAGGAAAGGCTATTCAGTTGCTAATTCCTAAAAGGCATTTTCTACTGAAATTTCACATTTCAACAGAGGTCACCAATTGAGGCAATATGTCCATAGGAAATGCAGTAAAGGGTTTCATAGGGTTTTGTTTTGTTTTGTTTTAAACCTGAGAGTCTAATGTTGAAATGCAAAATTGTGGTCATGTGCAATCTTTCAGTGGACTAGATTTCCTCAAGGATAGGACTTAGAATAATTTGAACAGGTTTCTCAAAGTGTGGCCCATGAACTTCCAGCTCAGAATTACCTAGGATGCTTGTTAAAACCCTAAGATATTGTGATTTTGAAGTGGGGACTGGGGCCTCAAAATCTGCGTTTTTAAACAAACTGCCTTAGTAATTCTAAAACATTAAATTTGAGAACCACTATCTGTAGAGACATTTAATTTAACCATGAGCAAATGGATTCCTTAAGAAATGTATAACTTGCATCTACTCTATTGTTCTAGTCAAGTCTATTTTGGTTTTGAAGGATCAATGGCTTTCAGTTATTTTAGGTAAAAAGGGGCTTGTTGGGAAGTCATAACAGGAAATCTCACAAAAGTTCAAAAATAAGATGAAAATTCTATGTAGGCATTATGGAAACCATAAATGCAAACAGGAACTGAGGTTTCTCTCTTCAACTCTCAAAGCCAATGTGATTCCTCCCATCTCTGCTTCTCTGTGTGCATTTGTGTTCTGCCCCTTCTAAGGGGCTTCCTCTGAATCTCTATACCATCGTAACTAGCAGATCTGGAGCCCCATAAATGCTGTCCCAGTCTCTGCTCTGCAAAACTTAAGTCAAGCACTCAACACTGACAGACACTTTCCTTCAGGCTGTATATTCAAATTACCAAGTAAGAGAGTTTCGTGGCTCAGTTTGTCTCAGGTTCCACAATACTCAGCCACCTGTGGACCAGCCCCCTCAGATCAGGACCCATCTGGAAAGGGAAGGGGACAGTGGTGCAGGAAGGAGGCAGGAACTGACTACAGGAGCATTCCTCTCAGATAGACGTGGTGGTTGTTCACCTCTGAGATTGACTGTCCGGGACACCCAAGCTTGGCTGTTTGGGAGAGAATTCAGAACATGACTTATTCCCTCCCTTATGTTTCCACCAGTCTCTCTAGGTGCTGACCTCTAGGCAGAGGAATGGCAAAACCTCCCAACGCAAAAGCCATCCCCTTTTCACTTCAGAGCTTCAGATTGGGAAGAGAGCTGTTGTAAATTCAGTAGAAAAATAGAAAAGGAAAATGAGGCTGCAGGGAATATAAATGCAGTCAAATGACACCTTCGTATAGAATCAAAACTGGGAAGAGAGAGAAAGCACTCACCCTGAGCATGATCTGGGCCAGATATTATACTTCAAACAAACAAAATATGCAGTTTGTGTGTATTGAATTCTTATCAAAATCCCTTGCTATCATTGCTATCAATAGTCTATCACAAACAGTGTTGTCTTAAAAAAAATAAAAAAAATTAACATACCCCAAAAAATCAAATAAACAAAAAAAGCAAACAAAATAAACAAATGTAGATTTGATGCATGAAGTTCTGTCCTTTGTACCTGAAATCCGCTGTTATGCTGTCTTAGTTTGCATCAAGTAGTTGCTTTAAAGCACTATTAACATCCTTCTTTCAACAGTCAAACTACGTTACCATAAGTAAATTCTGTGGCTCACATGGATATTCATAATGATTTATTGTTAGCCTTGGTGGCAAAAATCCGTGTTTCTTTGGATGCGAATGCTCTTTCTTTTCAAATTGTTTTTACTTCTGGCTGGTTTCTTTCTCAAATCTCTAGAATTCTCTGCAGACAATACAATGCAATACAATATAGTCCTTATTTGCCTGTAGAGGTGAGTGAGTTCCCTTTCAGAAACCCAGGTACCTAATTAAGAGTTTATTTTTAGGCTTTCAATGTACTTTGTATGAAGAAATAGAATAAATTAGTTTCGATTTAACTGGTGTGTTACTTTAAGTTTATTAAATTATTTTCTACAATTTAATAGAATAATTATTGTTCACTTCCTTGACTTCGGTCCCATTTTAATATGATTCTAAATTAGAGTGTGGTTTCAGGAGATTTTCACTCACTAAGTTAGCTGATATGATGGTAGATTTATAAAGTATTTAATTTGTATTACTATAACAAAGCATAGAGTTAAATGTTGGGATCTTAATATGTCAATTTGTAACTCCAGATTTTATAAGAACATCAAATAATTTGTGTATGATAATAAATCAATGAAATATTAAATTCTTGTTCAAAATGAAGTAGATGGCTCCTGGTTTAGACAAACAACTTTTAAGCGTTCCGTAATAGAAAGGTCATCACTGGATATTCTGCTAATCTCTTTAAGTTCCTTCAAAATTAAGCTGCTACATGGAGATGGTTCAGATAGAGTATCTACTGAATGATGTGTTTTCAATGATAAGGAATAAAACATCCAAAAAAAGTATGCTAGGAATGATAGATTCTCTGCCATTTGAGATTTTTCCAAGTTAAATTTAATTTGCTCTGATACCTAAAATATGCATATCATAACTTTATTTAGAGACCTTATGGATGATAACCAAAGTAGGAATGTAGATTGTGTGAATGAAGTGACAAGTTCTGTGGTATGTTAATTTCTAACTTGAACCCACAATATCCTCTCCCATTGCTAAATGACCGCAACACTTTTTGAACTGATATTTGATTATATTCAGTTTAGTGCTTGGTAATAATTCTGTCTTGAGCTTCTCTCTAATTTGATCATGTGTAGTGAAAAGAGCTTGACCTTTAGAATCTAACATAATTCGATAGACTCCTGCTGTTTCCACTTCCTAGTTGTATGTTATGAAATTTACCTAACCTCCCTAAGACTCCATATGCTCGTCTTTAGCATAGGTATACATGTAGCATCTGTAAGACAACTTACTCCTAGGGCTTTCTTATCCTACTTGAAGAGGCTAGCTCAGTAATAGTTGCTCAACATGTGATAATTCCCTCTTTGTCCTCCATTTTGTCTCCCCTGAGTAAGTTGTAGGATCCATGAGTACTCAAGCTTAAGCCATAGATTTATTAATTTTATAAACAGAAGATACTTAGAAGTATGTGTGTGTGTGTGTGTGTGTGTGTGTGGAGAGAGAATGAGAGAGAGAGAGAGAGAGATTGACTTGCTTCTGGCAGAACAATAATAGGAATTTAGTAAATATATATTTTGTTACATTGCATGGAATATGAAATAAAATTATACATGACCAACAAACTCCTACTTGGTCTTGGACTTTATGGATACCTATCTTTTCCCACCCACCTTTTCCCACACCAAAATTCAGAAGCAATTGAGAGTCAAAGCAGAGGAAAATCAAAATATCAGCTGATTCTCAACCTCAGAATTAGACAGGCTTACCTACCTGGCCACAGTCCATGTTGGACACCTAAAAACTTAAATGAGCATGACTGAGAACAATTCAGAATATGTGCACCGTCTAAGCAGATATATCCTGAAGAAAGAGAAGGAGAGAGAAAGAAGAGCCACATATGTTCACTTCTTTCTCCCAAAGTCATGATTTAGATGACTCATCCTTCCCAAAGCAGACGCAAATGAGGGAGGTGGAGAGAATTCAGGGACAATTAGGGCTGTGGAAATGGATCTCCCTGCCCTTGGAAGGAAGCATCAAGAGGGCTCCACCCTCACAGTCCATTGCTCCACAACTGTGTGAACTCCAGTCCTACCTTCTATTGCTTCCTTTAGTCTCCTCCAGAGACTCTTGCCTCGTTTCTGACCAAGCTTGTTCCATCTTGTTTAAACTTTCACTTGCTTTTCACTTGCTGCTTCTCCCTAAAATATTCTTTTCCCAGCTCTTTGCATGAGTGTCTTTTGATCAACACTTTGTTTTCAGTTCAAATGTCATGCCTCAGAGAGTCTTTCTCTCACAACCTTATTAGAAATCACCTTCCCTTGCTCATTATACCATGTTATTTTCCTTATAGCACTTATCATTCTCCCAACTAGAAAGTAAGCTCTGTGTCTTGTTCACTGTTGAAACACATTGAATAGTGACTGCCACAAAGTAAGTGCCAAAATAGTTATTGAATGAATGATAACGAATGAATGTATCCTTGGTTCAGTAAACCTTTTTGTAGGGTTTATTATATACCAAGTTTTGTGCTAACTGCTAGTAACATTAAGACGAATAAGATGAGGTTACTTTAATTAAGGGGTTTTTCAGTAGGGGATTCAAGTATGGAAACATATTTGTTCTATAACAGGAATGAGCACAGGGTATTAAGCAGACAAAGAAGAGGGAGTCTTGCTCTAGTTAAGTGGTCAGAGGAGGCAAGATTTGGTAGATCAGGAGTTTCCAAGTAAACATGGAGTACAGGTTTCTCAGAGATAGAAGAAGGGATGTGTGTGCAGAGGGTTGGCAGCACCAGGGTACATTTTAATTAAGTGAATTACAGGCAACTCGTGATGCTTGGGATGCATAATGCATATGAAGGAGTGATAAGAATTAGGTTAGAGAGATATGCAGGAGCCAGTTCATGAAGAGATTTATACCATTCTAAGAAGTTTGGACATTATCTGGAATTCTGATAGATAATTTAAATTTTAAGTGTGAGTTTGATAAAATCAGATTTGTATTTCAGAAAAAAAAATAGTACAGAAAATAATGAGGTTAGACAGCATTGGAAATGAGTGGGAAAATCATGAGGCTATTCAATTATCTGGGAAGAAATGGGCACAATCTGTTTTCTTGAATAAAAATATGTGAATCATAGGTAAGCATATAAATTACCATAACTCAACATTGTTTAATAGCGTGTCTTCATGACCTGATGTGTAGTGGGTTTTTCACCCATCCTGTGGAGTTCATGTAACTGGATGATTATGCAAACCCTTTCTCCTGCTCAAGGAAGTGCTAAGAGAAAACAAAAACAGTAAGCAACTGTTAGAACTCCAGGATGAAGCAAACTCTTCCTAGTCACTTCTCTGAGTGTGTGCTTCCAAGGAGTAAAATGAGCCCGAAGACAAAGAGGATCTCACTAATTCCCCACATTACCATCTGTTCTTATCAGGACCAGCAACATAATTTGCAAGGTCCGGAGCAAAATGAAAATGTGGGTGTCTTATTCAAAAATTACTAAGAATTTCAAGACAGCTGCAGCAGAACATTAAACCAAGAGCTCCACTGAACCTGGGGCCCCATGGGCCCACACAGGTTATATGCCCATGGCACTGGTCCTGGTCCTTATTGGTTTTCTCTAGGGGCCAGGATCCTAACTGACTTTGAGATTTGATTCTTGGAAACAGTTGCAATATCCAATCACTAACACATTAACCCAGATTATTGGATTACAATGTTATTGGACTACAGTCTTCTCATACTCAGCTGAGAGCATTCAAGGATTGGAGGGATGGAGGGATTAGGGGCAGGGTGAGGTAGGGTCACAGGGAGTGAAGCAGAACAGGTAAGAACACATCCTCTGGACCCAGACTGCTTGAGTTTCAAGTCCTCTCTATCACTTATTGGCACCTTGCATGACGTTCAAAACCTCTCTGTGCCTCCATTCTCTGACCTGCAAAATGGAAATGATAAGAGTAACTGTTTTAGGATCGTTGAGAGGGTTGAGTTGATTAATGTAAAGAACTTGGCAAGTAAGTGAAATGTGGTAAGTGCTTGGGTCACTTTTCTTATTGTTTTGAAGATTATATTCTGGAGAGTAAACCTTGCTTGGTCCATGGAGTACAAATATTACCATTCAGGGTGAGGTTTGCCATTCAATGAGCAGAAATTATTGATTTCATTATAGTTGAATTTATCAGTCATTTACTTTATGATTTTCATTTTTGTGTTTTAAGATATTTTTTCCTGTTCAAAAGAGAGCTATTACCCTATCTTTTCCTTTGGTAAATTTTACTTATGTCTTTGCTAATTCATTTTTAAGTATGATATTAGATAGGAATCTAATTTTTTTTTTTTCCATTGGGGACACTGACCTCCTTTTTTATCTTTCCTCTTCACTCCAATATACCCAAGGATCCAGCCACTCTTGTCTCCCTTGCTCTTTCTGGAATTTGGCTCTGAGCCTTTGCAATACTATTCACTCTGCCTAAGCTTCTCTTCTCTTAGATATTATATAGATGACGCCCAAACTTCCTTCATGTTGTTGCTCAAATAGTCCCTTCCTGTTGAGGCTTTTGAAGTTTAAAATGACAACTCTCCTCCACTCCTACCACACATGGATGCACACACTCCCTAGCACCCCTTTCTACATTTTGTTTTGTTTTTGGTTTTTGCACAGCATTTAATTGCATATGAAACACTAAATATTTGACATTTATGTTTTTACTGTCTTTCCCTTTCCACTAGAATGTAAAGTCCATGAGGCCAAGACTAAGGTTTTTTCTTTTGTTTTGTTGTATTCCTAATTTCTAGAATGGTATCTCCTACTTAGAGGATTTCAATATTCTTCTTCCAGAGCAATTTAGATCGCCTTATCAACAGTTATGTCTTGGGCTCTCTTCCACATAGAATAGTGTGAATTCCAGCTCCACACATACACACATAGAGGCATCTGGATAGGAAATCTCTGGGTGACTTCTTTCATCTTTTTCTGTTCCTTCTAGAGTCAAGGCCAAGAGAGAAAAGCATGCCCACTCTTTCTCTCTGTCAGAGCAGGTTTTTCCCTAGTCCACACACCAAGGGACTCAGGCTTTATTTGTCTGTGTGTGGAGGGGCTTGTGTCTGACCAAACCTTGCCCTGTGCTCTGGCAGTGGGCTTTGTCTCCTGTTTACTGATTTTTTATAGGCATTAAAATCCAGACTTTAACCACCAGCAGTGGAGAAATTTCCCCAAGGGCTAGTGCTCCAGAAATTTCCCTTAATTTCTTACATTTTTAGCCATGCATTTATAGAATATTTTAAAAAGCATTTCAAAGAGAATTGCAAAGGAAACAAAAAAGAAAAGGAAGAGGAACCTGTAGGACATGTCAACCAATTATAACCCAATTGACAATTGGGACCCAAATTGTAACTCAATGACAGTTGGGTATTTATGAGTATTTTAGATTAATTGGTATTAGTATTTCTATATATAGTAGTTGTTCCTATGGTTATGTTTAAAAGAGAGCCTTTATCTTTTATAAATCTATTCTGAAATATTTACAGATGAAATGATAATATGTCTCAATATTCTTTGAAATAATTTGTGTGTGTGGGAGTGGTTAGGGGTATAGATGAGAAATATTGGCCCATGTAATTATTGAAGCTGATGGACCAATACATTGGGTTCATTTTATATATTTAAAAACTTCCAAATTAAAAAGATAAACATTTGAAACTGAATTAAAAAACAAACTTCTCCAGCATTCAAGTTTCTTTGTGATGGCAGAGTTTCTGCAGATATGTAGTCTGCCTTATTGCTAGAAACTAATGTCTCCAACTTCCCATTCAAGAAAAACAATGTTTTTTAGATGGCTGTATAGACAGCCCTGGTAGTCTAGTGATTAAGATTTGGTGCTGTCACTACTGCAGCCTGGGTTCGTTTCCTGGCAGGGAACCACGCCACTCATCTGTCACTTGTCATTCTGTGGCAGCTGCATGTTGCTGTGATGCTGAAAGCAATGCCACCAGTATTTTAAATACTAGCAGGGTCACCTATGGTGGACAGGTTTTAGCGGAGCTTCCAGACTAAGACACACTAGGAAGAAAGACCTGGCCACCCACTGCCGAAAAAATTGGTCATGAATAGCAGGAGATCATTGTCTGATACAGTGCTGGAAGATGAGAGGATGGAGCCAAAAGACTGGCAGGGTTTTGCTCTGCTGTACGCAGTGTTGCTAGGAGTGTGAATCAACTCCATGACACTAACAACAAAGATGGCTATATGTTCATCTGGTCATGATTTTCACTCATTCATCCTTTTATTTATTCAACAATCATTTGTTATGTGCCTTCTAGGTTTTAAGCACTACAATAAGACTTGGAGAGGCTCACTGTCTGAAGGCACAGAGAGACAAGAAGACAAAAAGATGCAACATGACCTTTGTAGATCCACGGAAGCATGAGGAGGGCGCTTGGCTGAGGGTGGGGTGGAAAGACATTTTGAAAGAGGTTCAGTCTCAAAGGAAGCATAGGGGTTATCTAGATGAAGAGAGAGAGATAGTACACTTAATCCATCCCCTACACTAACCTGTCTACTAACGTTTTTATGTATTACCAGATTCCAAACCCTGAACTAACTACTTTACATTCCATTACCTGATTATTCATCTTCAAAGCCCCAAATAAGGTATTCTAATTATTTCTCTTTGAGACACCAGAAGATAAGTAATTTTCCCGAGTTCGCAGACCTGGGATTCCAGACTCACTGATTCTAAAAAGTCACGTTGTTATATCAACACTAAGCCAAGAAAGGAATTTGTAAAACCAGTGACTTTATTTTGGTGCTACAAAATAATGAAGACAGCAAGATATGCAATAACATGTACCTCATGAATAGAAAGGATGATTAAGAGTCTTTGTCTACCTTGTGCTAGAATTTGTAGTTAAAAATTAAAAAAAACTTTATTTTAATTGGTTTGCCTTCACAGAGTTATTTTCCTTTAACTTGTCTTGCCACTATCCCTAAAACAAAAACTTTAATATCACAACTGATATTAATGTCTGAGTGATTCCCTGCGCCTTTCATTCAGAGACACCAGTTTTTACATGTAGACACATCCTAGAAAGATGCAAAGAGTTGCAGAAACCAAGATTTGTGTGGTTGAGCCACAGTGAGTGGTGGTTTAGGGGAGGAAGAATTTTCCCTTCTTTCCTTCTAGGTTCTCCAGCTGGTCTAATAATTAAATTGACATAAGACAGCTTAACAGGAGAAAGACAAATTTAATTTTGTATGTACAGGAGTCCCATAAAAATATGAGACTCAAAGAAGTGACCAATTTTATACCTTTTAGACTTAGAAACAATATATTTATGAAGAATTGACAAGATAAAGGGGTTTGGTCTTGGGGTAGTAAATTGGAAGAAGTAACAAGGTTTGTTTGCACAGCACTCTCAGCCCTAAATTCCCTGTCTCTGGTGATAAGGATGCCTTCTGCCCTCCTGGTACAGGGAAGGTACCCTTCACATGCAAGATTTATCTCCTGCTTTTGGGGGCACAAAGTAGGGTCAGAGCTTGCCCTGGCTGTTTTTCAAATACCATTAATTCAAAATAATCAATATGCCAAAGCGGTATATTTTGGGGTGTCATTTTCTGCTTCCCTTCGTGATTCATTCAGAACACGTCAAGCTCTGTATAGCAAATGGCCAAGCGATACACTTCACTCTCCTCTAAGAAGAATGGAGGAACTGACAATCTGAAGTTGCTAGCTATGCATGCCTGAGTTGTCCTCATTGTGCTATGACATGTAAACTTGACCTGGAGACCTTCTGTCCTCTAGCTGTCAGCACAATGCCAAGCATGAATAGCATCCTTTATTCCTATGAGTATATAAAGCATTAATAGGTTAGGGCAACATGGATTATTTAAAAGGGTCTTTATAATATATAGTTCAGTATTCATGCTTAACAATGATGACAGCCTCTTGAGCTTCTATCTTGGATGACATCTGTGCTCCCCAAAACCTGTCTGTATACAGTGCGGTATGGTGTTACAGTACATTTCAGTCTTAATGCTGATAGAGTGCAACGCATTAGGGAGCCTTGTAGCAGGCAGCCACTAGACATTTCATCTGCTAAAATAAAAAGGGGTCAGGATAGGGGGAAAAATAAATCCCTGTCATTTCAGCACACATTGGCAAGAAGAAAAGACCCGTGCAACTCATCATTATAAATAGTGTTGTTAACCCTCCTCATTTATAGTATACATTTCCAGTTATACTCATTATGATGTACTTAGCTATAGGGCAGTTTGCGTTTTTTAAATGTGTGGAGAGCAGTAGTGATTTAGCTGGTGCTCATTTGTTTTCTATTGCTTGGTTAAGCATGCTGCATTGTCTTTTTCCTCTTTTACATAGTGGATGAATAAGAAATGCTAGAATTAAATTGTGCTAAATCAGTGGTTCCTTGCCCTGGAGATTTTTTAAACATACCAATACTTGAGCCCTATCCACCAGAGATTCTGTTTTAAATGGTTTGAGTTGAGGGAGCATTAGGAGTTTGTAAAAGGATCCCTTGAGATTCTAATATGCAGCCAGGGTTAAGGACCACATGAATTGAGTAGACGTGAAGAGCAGCTGAAGGTGACTTCAGTTCTGATATGTAGAGAGAGAAAGGGCCAGGCTCAAAGACCTTCACTGCTTGATAAGGTTAGTGCTCCAGATTGGAGACATTTTAAGAGCACCAGTGGTTGAGGATAGGAAGTAGAGGCAATTGGAGATAGTCCCTGGAAATTAGAACTATTGCATAGACTTCAATGAGCGTGTGGTGCCTACGAAAGAGAGGAAATGTTTACTTGCCTTGACTGTCATCCTTGATATTTTATCCAGATATAAAATGAGTGGCTTCTTCTGAAATCTGTGGTAAGGGCTTGCATTTAAAGAATTTTAAGTTCAGTGGTTAGTTTTATATATATATGTATATTACGTTTACAAAATGCTTTAAATTCCATTTAATTAGGCATTCCCAACAGCTGTCTTGTGGCTTGTCTCCACAGTATTATCCACATAGGACAAGCAAAATTGAAGCTCTGAAAGGTTAAGTGCATTGACCAAGGTCATTTAGCAATTCAATAATGAGCTGGGATTAGAAATCAGAGCCCTGGAGGTCTTGTCTGTTGCCAGAGCCATGAATTTGGCCTCTGTTGCAAAGTGAATGATGATTATGAAAATTTAAGAATACAGAATACATTTTTTTCAGGCAGTGTTTCAAAATGAAAAGAAGTGTGTGGATATCCTGGAGACTATTTTCAAAGTTTCTGGGAAGTTTAGCAGAAAAGCTTTGCAATTGTGTTTAATTTCATTCATATATAGATAAGGTTTTTGGCTCAGTGTGCATTTTGAAGCACATGGCGGTCTAGGCTGGGAGGGAATTCTGGGGAAGGAGGCTGCTCTTGAGGTATCTGCTCTATATAAGGAACACCAAGACGAATAGGAAGGAAGGATATGAAAACTTCCTACTCATAGTTCTTCTAGGGCATTGCATTTTTCACCACTTGAGCCCTCCATTTCTCCTTGAACAAAGAGAGCATTGCTGGATTGGTGGCTTTTGGATAATAAATACAAAGTTTATACTATCATTGCTGAATGCTTCTAAAACTATGGAGAACTTCTGCATTCTTATCCATCCATCAAATTTCACTTGTGCTTCACTGGGGAGATTTAATAATGCATGTATGTACATTGCAGTCTAACACACAACACCTAGGTGTGTCGCCTACGTATAGCAGACGCCTGATAAATATTTATCGATGATGATAACACTGTATGTGGTAAGTGCTTCCCTATGAGAACTCAGAGTCACAGTATCTATTTCTCTAAATTTAAGTGGGAGATAGTTGGGCTGGTGGTGAATCCTGGTTTATATCTTTTCTAAAAAGGAAATGGACTCTGTTTAAATCTCAACAATGGTTGTGAGTAAACTAGAAAGGGGTATTCTCTTGTGTGTAATTAGTCAGTAGAGAGAATGTACTTTTTAGGGGATTTAATGTTGAAGAAACTTGGCTGCCTAATATTGTATCGTGATCCCTGTCTGACTATAGAGTTGACTTAGAAACAGACTTCTTAATGACCATCTGGAATTTTTGCCAAGTGAAAATTTTCTCCTTGTATTCATGCTCCACTTTGATTAAATGCCAGTTCTCTTTAGTTATTTAGCATCTACTTGTGATGTTTCTATCATAACAACACGTATAAAGTAGCTCCAGTTGATTATTTTGAGGTAAGCCCTATACTCTCCTTGCCCTTTAATTTTTAATTTAATGATTCATGAGCAAGTGTGCTTGGGGCACAAAACAGTCGTCTTCTGAAACATGAGCAGCTGTCCCAAGCAGAATTCTGTGGCAAGAAATAAAAAAGTCCAGTGGTCAGATTGAAGAGATAATTTTAAGAACAGCAGTGCAGTTTACCTTTTCCACACATTGGAAATGCAACCCTACGCTGCAGTGAGAAACGAAATGTGCTTGTTTCTTGCATTCACATGGAGGGGCAGTCTTCTTCCCAATTGATCATACAATTTCTCACACCAACTGAGGCACTTCTGAAAGTGAGTGGATGAGCTATTAATATTTAAGTCAGGATAACAGGCATTCATCAGGACTGCCCTGAACCAACGGAACATTTACACACCCTGTCCCTTCTTCTCCAATGTTATGAGAAGGTGGTTAGTACTAACTGTGTGGCAACTGTAGTTTAATTTACCAGGAACAGGGAATGATTTTAAGCCACTCATAGTCTACTCCTAGATGTTTAGAATGTGGATGAGACCCAGCACTGAACAGAAGACCAATTTGTTACATTTTTCTTTTAATTAGAAAGAGCGTCATCCATTGAAGAATTTCCTCTTCTGTTTTCTTTCATCTTTCTTCTCACTTGCATGAACTTGCATGAGTCTTGTATGAACTCCTATTATGCTAGAGAAGACCTCTTGTACCAGGCAATATGTACATGTATTACATGCAGTATCTCATTTAATCCTCACAGTGATTGTATGAAATAAAAACTTTTATTTGACCTGTTTTGTAGCCAAGGAAGCTGAGGCATCTCAAGGTTAAAGGAATTGCCTGAAGTCTAAAAGACCCTCGAGTTGTAACTCAACTCCTGGGAATATTTAACGTGTAGTTGTTTATGATATGAATCTTAAAATATCATTGGTGCCATCTTTTGGCTTCAGGACCAATTAAAGAGGAATCGTCAGCAGATCTTTGGTTTTGTTTGTTTAATGGTGAACTGGATGTGTAAGTGAGGAGGAGGAAAGAGAGCACCAGGTGACAACCAAGAGTTCCAAGGCAATAAGCTTGGAAGAATATTGGTGCCATGAAGCAGAATGGGTCACAGAGATCTATTAGAGCTATTAGTAATGGAGATATTTGAGAAAAAAGGGAAAGCTAGAGTGGTCATTTTTTAAAAAACTACCTTTAGAATTCTGCAGATTGCATTGGAATATCTGTGCACATTGCTGATATGTAAACGTCCTGCACCTACTTTGCACATCCACTTGCCTTTAGGAGCCCTATCCTCCTGTGTTCTTCTCCAGCCCTGCCTCTCCCCTCGGCCAGGGTGTATGTTCACCCTGCTCTCCTGTGCTCTGCTTGCTTTTTCCCTACTCTTACAGTGCAAACTGATTGGAAACTTAGGGGCAGTTCTTTACTCCAAATCGTTGATTGAATAACCCTGGCACCAACAGTCATGACTCTTCAATTTGGTGTGATGCACCCCAGCTTACCTGGCTGTGAATCTCCCAGAGGTGCTCTTTACATCCTGATTCCCTCCACCTTTGCTGCCATCTTTTTGGGAGAGACTGGTGTAGACCTTCACAGGGAATCTGTAACTGTCCCTCAATGTTTCTAGCTCACTTGTATATTTCCTATATTAAATATGGTTCTTGATCTTTAAGTTGACATCTTCTTTGAGTGTTACTTCTTTTGACTATAATTAATAACTTATGTTTAATCATGCCTGATGACTTAGTGATAATAAAATATGCATAAATCAAAATTGAAATTAGACTAGTTGTTTATTAGCCGTAATCATGCTTGAGCAGTTGTTTATGTTTGCAAACAAGCACTTTAATTTATTGTTGTTTTTCATAGCCCTAATGAGGTTGGAAGCATCACTCACAAAGGCCCTCACACACCGTGTTTTTATTGACACTTGAAGACTTCTGCCAACAGGGTACTATTGAAGAACTGATTAGAAAAGGAAAAAGATCTCTTGGGAATGACTAAGGAGCTGTGACATGAACTTGTCCCTGGAATGCCCCCTCTCTACATCTTACTATTAAGTCTCTTATGGGAAGATTATGGGCTTTGATGTCTGTTTAACCACAGTTTTAATCCTAGCTAGGTGACTTTGGGCAAATTATGTAACTCTCCCACCTTCCATTTTCTTATTTGTAAAATGGGAATAATAGCAATCATAGTAGTAGTAATACCAACCTCGTAAAGTGTTGCAATAATAAAATAAGATAGCATGTGCAAAATGTTCAGAAGTGGATCCAATATAGATTAAGGTGATGTTTCCTGGAAACTTCTACTACGTTTTACACACATATGTAATCCAAATGTTTGCCACTTGCAAAGCCACTATCTTCCTCTTTCTTTATCTACTTCCCAGCAATCCTTTTCTTCTTGTGTGTTCAGTGGAAAGAGAGGCTCTGCTTGACATCACTTTCTGAGAGCTTCACTTAGCCTTTTGTTCATTCTCTCTTGTCTGACTTCAAACCATGATGTTGGATGCTGCCAGAGGCATCTACTTCTTCGTTTTTCTTTTTCTTTCTTTTTCTTTGGTGAGAAATGTTGGCCTTGAGCTAACAGCTGTTGCCAATCTTCCATTTTTTTTCTCCCCAAATCCCCAGTACATAGTTGTATATCCTAGTTGTAGGTCATTCTAGTTCCTCAATGTGGGATGCCACCACAGCATGACTTGATGAGTGGTGCTAAGTCCAGGCCCAGGGAAACAGAGCATGTGAGCTTGACCACTCGGCCATGGGGCTGGTGTCTACTTCTTGTGTTTCTAATTACCTCTTGGATTTCTGGAATCATTGTCCTTCCTTGATACAAAACTGTTACCCTCATGCTGGCTTCAAAGTAGAGCTGGAGTGAGAAGACTGTTGACTGCTCTGTCCCAAGTTTAGATGATGCCTGCCCTTGAGTTTCCCATGATGCCGGCTAAATCATGTCTGTTGTGTGTAACTGACTCTGCTGTAGGTTTGGTCATAAATTGAGGCACTTACACCATACCGAGGGGAAAATTCCTTTTAAACCGAATATTAAATGTGACTATTCCAAAGTTCAAGGAGAAAGAAATACACACATTCACACAGAAAGAGAAACTCGTAGCAAATCTCTCACAGATCCTGGTGTTGTTTCCCTATCTTAAGATCCTCCCTTATCTTTCTCTCTCTCTTCAAATACCTATAAATTCTTCTTCATTTCTGTACAGTGACAGTCAATTTTCTTTCCGGAAATACCTTACCGCTATTCTAAAAATTTGTTTTACCTGTAGAACCCATCCTTCTCAACCTCCACCCGAGCCACTTTAGAATGTGATAATCAATGCAGCTGTTTTTCCCAAACTTTGAATTATTTGCCCTAGAGTTACACCAGAAACCAGAGCACCTCTGCATGCGAGTGTCCTTTGTGTGGTGCATGTGCTTTGTGTTTGCACGTGCATGCAGTGTGAAGGGAGAGGCATTGATCCATGTTTTCTCTCAGTGTGAGGTAAAGTCATCCCTTTCGTTCTTCCTATTGTGTTCAATCTTTGTTTCTGGTCACCTAAGATAACACTTGGACAAAACACACATGTGCACACACACACACACACCCATTCACATACATATCCTAAAGGTAAAAAATGATTTTCAGAGTAAGTAGAGTGTAATTGGAATTAATTGAGAGTGGGAGAAGAGACTTTTTCCTAAAGGAGTTATTATTTATAAAGATGTCCCCACTGAAATTGAGATTGCTTTTGCATTATTATGTAGAACTGTTTTAATTATAGTTTTTTTTTCTTTTTTACCTTGTGTTTCATACTCCTCAGAGGGCTTTAACTACTTTTAGAGAGGGGCCAATTATAGCATTCCTTTCTCTCAAATAGTAGATTGTCTTCCTTGATTTATTAGCATGTCCTGGCAAGAAACAAGTGGCCCACTCAAATGGGGCAACTGGGTAAAATTTAACGAAGGGAGTATTTACAAAGGAATGGGCAGGGTAACTTAAATTAACAGGAGATGGTTCAGTACCTGGACTACCCACGTTGGGAGCCTGAAAGTTGGTAGGGGTTGGAGTAGTTAGAACTCAGAGAAGGTAGCCGTAGAAGTGTCCCCTTCACAGGAACTGGGGATTTGGGTAGGGGTAGGAAACCATCTTGAGATGATCCAGAGGATAAAATCTGGTGAAATAAATACCCCAATCTATCTCTCTCTCCTCTTGCCATCTTTATTTCCTTCCATTGTGTGCCCCATCTGCCCACTGGCCAAACCTAACCAGAAGCGAATGGAGAAGGGGGTCACTGATACACTTCTAATATGATCAGTTCCCTGGATATGGAGCAGATTAAAAATGGAAAAGAAAAAAAAAGGAGATCTGTAATAGAATAGATGTAGAAAATGTATATAATATGTAATATGATATAGATAATATCCCATACATCTCCTTAATTTATAATTCAAGATCATGAAATGTGTAAATGTCTTGGTCTCCCCTTTTACTCATAATCTCATTAAAATAATAAAAATGAATTTTAAAAGCCCTAACTCCTCATCCAAAACAAAAGGAGAGGACCATTGATGGATGAGAGCGCCAAAACTCATTTATGAAAGATGTAATGGACAAAGACTGAAGAGCCGAGAAACTGTGACACAGCACAGGAAAGCATGACCTAACTTAGCAGGAATGTGGGTGGCAATAGAAGGGGAAGCTCATCTACCCAGGAAGACACTTTAGAATTGTGGCGGCTGGTCTGATGGAGGACAGGAGTAAGGAGTGGGACTGAAAAAAATATGGCTTGTTTAAAGCTTTTAAATAACCAGTAGAGGCATAAAAATAGTGATATAATTATAAAAAGTTGAAAGGTGGTGCAAAGTAAACTCTTGTCAATTACAGCAGAAAGTCAGATGATGTCTAAAGTTAATAAATCAAGAAGTAATGGCATAAGCATATTATTTATAGATTTGGAGATAACCACAGAAGAACTAAATGCAGAAACGGTTCCAAATATTCTGGGAGGAGGAGGGCAGGGAATGGCTTGTGGGTCAATTGCTTCTCACTATGAGCCTTTTTGTGCTAATGATTTTTTTAAAACCATGTGAATAAATAATTTTAATGAAACCTCCTTTTTTTTTTTCTTTTATTTTACTCCACTTAGTTCACTGGCTTTCTAGAAATGTTCTTCTTAACATAGTTAGATCCATTATCTGTCTCAAACCTACCAGTTAACTCCATTTTCTCCTACACTCCCCTGCTCTCCATTCTTTATAACCCTCCATATGTGCACACACACAAGCCATACACACACATCTTCCTTCTGAATGCAGTTGCATGTCTTTCTCTATAAATTCCATGTGCCTTATTCCATTCCATTCCTTATATTTCAGTGTCTTTACTCAAACAGTTTTCTTGGGGCCAGCCCCGTGGCATAGTGGTTAAATTCCACATGCTCCACTTCAGTGGCCTGGGTTTGTGGGTCTGGATCCCGGGCACAGATCTACACCACACATCAGCTATGCTGTAGCAGCAATCCACATATAAAGCGGAGGAAGATTGGCACAGATGTTAACTCAGGGCTAATCTTCCTCAGCAAAAAAAAAAAAAAAAAAAGAAAAGAAAAGAAAAAATTGTTTCTTGCCTTGAAATGACTTCAGTCATTTTTCTTTTTCCTGTTCAGACTTCAAGTCCCATAATACAATCTGCTTCCTCCGTGATCTGTCTGGTTTCCAGGGACACAAATTATCGCTCTTTCTTCTATATTCTCCTAACACTGCACCCCTGTCTGTCACTTCTCTCCCTACAATGGCTTGTAACTAGTTGTGTATCTATCTGCTCCTTTTTGTTTCTGTTTAAATGTAAGCTCAAGAATTCGTATCTTCTTATCTAGTTCAATAACTTGCATATAGTAATTGAAGTAGTTGATAACCACTATAACTATAATTGATTTTTGTTGCTGTTGTTGATTCAGAAGGCATCTAAAGATTATGAAATGAAGGCTCCAACACATTAAAGCAAACATCAGCTGTCTTTTTATTGAGGTGCCTGTTAATACTTCTGCTTCTCAGCAAAACCATGAAGTAGACAATATTTTGTTCCATCACAATTTTAGTGCCTCTTCCCTAAATTTCAATTACATGCATATTGTCTCAGGTAATGAGAAATAAGAAATCTAATAAGCCAATACCCATAAATAAATACATTAGTAATGTATCAATTTTAAGAAGAGTGTTTGCGTTGTAAAAAGTAGCCAACAGAAGGAAGTTCCTTGCCCGAAGGAGTGGACTGCCAGTAGTAAAACCCTAGCTCCTTGAGCTGTTATTTTGAGATCAAAGAGGGTTTCTGGGCCCTCTCAGATTATGCAATGTAACTCTTATGCCACAGGTAATATAGATTATGATTCATTTAAAATACATTAAGACGATGGGAAACAATCTTTACCTGTTAGAATAAGTAGATTTGAAATCACGGTTATTAAGTATTACATGTCTATCTCATAGAAGTAAGATTGAGTCTACTGTTAAGTATAAAACCTGGGTCTCTGCTTCTTATTCTCGTTTCCCAGCTAGTCCTTTCACATGCTCTTACCTCATCTCTTTTTTTTTCAATTGCTTCCTAACCCTGGATTTTTCTCCACCTAAAAGGGCACTATAATTTTATTTCTCCTTTTCTTCAGGAAATGCCACAATAAAACAGTCTCGATACAGGATTATCATTCAAGAAGCAGCCAACGGAGGCCAGGAGTGCCCAGATACCTTATTTGAAGAGCGAGAATGTGAAGATGTCTCATTGTGCCCCATATATCGGTAATTACCTTCAGAGTTAATCATTAGACTTTAGTATAAAATCTGACCTATTTTCTTTCATATAAAATCTGACCTATTTTCTTTCATATAAAATATGATTGCTTAGTGAGGAATAAGATGAGGTAATGTTGTTTATCTTCGAGTACCTCAATGCTTTCCCCTCTTATCTGGAATCTATTTTGACAAAGAATGTGAAAGTCTAATTAACAGGAAAAAGGAAACAAACATGTTTTTATTGTAAATGAGCTGCTGGAATTCTGCCATCCAGGCAATCAGTTTTCAGGGTCAGGCTCCAAAGAGGTTCAGGATGAGGTCTTTGCCTGAAGCACTCATGCATATACACACAGATAACTTATCTAATTCTATTGTCTTCATCCTAAAGCTTTTTACCAAGAACTAAAAATCAAATTTGTACTTCTTTAATGGTTGCTTGTTTTAACTCAAAAATGTTTTTGGTTCTAAATTTTTATCATATGCACATTTTAAAAAACATCTAATTAGAAAAAGAAGTTTAACCTGTGAAAAAAATATTTTTTTAAAAAAACCAAAACGAGTAACTTCTAAACTATATGTTACCTAGTTGTTCCCTCTTGGCAAGTTGGTGATTATTATTTACAAAAACAATACCTGAGGTTTGTGTGTTTGGTCATTAACTTCCACTCTTTTAACATTGGATTAAAATATTGCTTTAAAGTACATCTGGATTAAATTCACTATTGGGTTTTACTGATTTGTGAATAAAGTCCATGGTCTTGAAAATCATATAGTTATCAGCACACTTAAAAATGCCTTTAGCAAAAATGCTTTGTGTCTCTCCTGATTATTTGAGAAACTATATCTTAAAGCTGTGAAATTCAAGGGCTGATTTATTGGGGAAAATACAAGTTCCTTTTCTTTTCGTTCCTTTGTTTTTTTTAGAAGATGACTCACATTAAAGTTTAGGGTATCAACGAAGAAATCTAAATTACTATTGATTTTATCATCCCTTTACTCCTATTGTTTCTATCTGATGACCAGTTTGGGGAAGCTGTAAATAAACACTGGGGACGTGCCCAGACTGCTAATTTTGTCTCATTAACTACAGGGACATTGTGGAAACACTGTCAATATTCATCCTTTTGTGCCATGTATAAATATTGAAAGTTCTGAGTCCAGCAAAAGAGCTCTCAGGGAAAACACTCAATTGAAAAAATTAGCCAAATCAAATATTATTAGACATTTTTCTGAACCCAAGGCTATTATAATCAGAGAAAATCCTAGAAGCCGTTAGTGGCCTCTTCCTCTCTATTGTCCACTCTTTTTACTTTCTTGCCTGGACTTCAATTTAGCCACTCGTGTTTGAACTAGTTTCTATTATTGACCTCCTTCCATTTTCCCCAGAAATCAGTTCCGCTGCATATGGATTGGATCATTGTATCATTTCTCCTGATGTGTGGTTTAATATGTGTCCAAGTTATCAGCATGCTTCTCTGTGCTTTAGTAAAATATCCTTGAATTTTGAGCAATGTGCTTCCAATTTAGGTTTTGCTTTCTCCCTCATTGGTATGTTAGGGAGGCAGGTTAATATAGACCTTTATCTTATCTTCCAATTCTTCTTTTTTACTCCATTAAAGTGACATGTTCACATGTTTACCAAATTAAAACAGAATCAAAATGTCTATAGAAATTTTTCTGTGAATTTGAGGATTTCCCAACAAAAGGGAAGACCGTATGGGCGGTATATCCCTGCGTAGAATTGGCAATGGGATATAGCCAAGAGTCTGTGGCTGAACATCCAGGAATTTGAGATTGACAGCCGGCCTGCCCTGACTTGGGCAATTTTGGGCATGACACTTAACCTCCTGAGCCCAGGTTTATCATCTGAAAACTGAGAGTTTAACAAGAGAGTCCTGAAAATTCCTTCCTATTTCAGTCTATGAAGCACACTACACTAGGTTGAATTCCTTGGTCTCATTCTGGTCTAGAAAGGCTATGTAAGCTTAAGGGATCTGAATGAATGATAAATCCTAATTGAAAACCCCTTATCATTTCAGTTTCTGTGTTTTGAATTATACTGAGTGAGTCTATGCATATACAAAGTAAAGTTACAACTATTTAAAATTAATAGGTGATTTCTTTAAACATGGTGTGTTTTTCTGTTTTACTATTCCCTGATTTCTCCCCAATTCTTCAGTTATTCCCAATATGGAGGCCACTTGAATGAAGTCAATGATATATACATATTTTTTAACTTTACATTGTAATATACTTTACTTGATTCTGCAAGATGGTCTATATCTCTCCGTTAAGACCACCTCTGCCTCACTTACCTCCAATTGTCCAAGAACTTGAGACTCATTTAGTCTAGAAGAGGGGTGAGGAGGTAGTGCGTGCTGATATTCATGGCCGGCTATGTGAAGTGACCTCCACCCACTATATTAAGGTCTTCTGACATAACTAAGAGGGTTCC